>NC_056475.1:18506026-18806026 GCF_008729295.1 Plectropomus leopardus
TGAAGGAATGAAAGAGGGAGGCTGAGCTCACATGGCCCAGCAAGTGTGCAACCAGCAGGGAACTATTAGAAAATCCTAATTTGATGCAAAGAAGCAAAATGACAAGAAGTACCAGCCGTTCCAATTTTCCATATTTGACATAATAAACAACATGTAAGGGCATGTTAATCAGAGTATGCACAGCTGCCTGTAAACGAGATTGTTGGTGGAATATTCATTTTCATTAGCCATATACATAGCTTGGTAGGAATATTGTCTCTTTCAGAATAAGGGCAAAACCAAAACTGATGGAAGCTTATCCTTTCACAAATAGTAAATATGCTATAGTTTGATGCAGTTATGCCACTACAGTAGACTCTAGTGTGTCATGCCATACACTGCTGCCCACTGGCTAGCCATCGCAAATGCAACACAAATCTCTCAAAACCAATATGGCAACCAAGATGCAAGAAATGTTGCAACTGAGGAATATTTTGCTTATGTCGTGCAGCATAAATTTCAAAAGTATTTACGTCCTCCTACTGCATAGACAGACAGCCCTCTTTTATGGAAAGACCATCTTTCCAACAGTGAAATACTTCTTTAAGTATATCTTTATTTGTACTCACCGCTGATATACACCTCAGGGTGGTTGTTGGTCAGTTATCGATCCACTTTTCCATTCAGGTCCTTCAGACTCCCCAGCCTGATCGCACTGTAAGAAGTGGAGGACCAAATCCAGACAGCTTAAGGCAATATAATCCAATGCTACAGTTTTAGTATTAAATTCCCTGTTTGTGTTATATAACTACAATACACATCATAAATTAATAATACTGGAAATTACAACTCACCTTGAGTGACACCACAGCTTGGCCTTTAGTGTCTTCATTGTGCCGGTCAGACACACACACAGGCCTAAACAATTAAACAGTTTATGGTCAGCACCCTGCTGTTAAAAACTGCCCTAAATTATTAAAGGTGAGCAAAATTTTGGCCACAAGGGAGAAAAAATATATCAGAAAAAACTGGCAGACTCAACCGTATATCACCAGCTTTTCAGTTATGGCTGATGTGTTAGCAAACACACACATAACAAATGATATGAGTCACCTTATAAATGAAAATTGATACATTTTCTGTCCATGTGTAGGATTCAGGAGGATATATTTGCAGAAATTAAATATAAAATAATAACTTGTTTTTCTTTAATGTATAATCACCTGACTCAAATGACCCCACCTCTAGGTAAGGTCATCTGAGTTTTCAAGTTTTTAACATCGGCCACCATAGCAAGAAGCCTACCTGTAACGGAGGGGTGTCGCAGAATCAATTATATATATGCAACATGAAAATGCTTTATTCAGTGTTTTTACCAGTTTAAATAACCACGTTGGGAGACTTCAGCTCCTGATAAAAAAAAACTCTTAAACATCTGGATCTCAAAAGTTATCAGAGGAAAAAGGGGAGCACACATTAGCAAGTGTTGGACAACATGCCAAACAGCGTCCAGTGTGCAATGAATTGTAACTGAAACTGCTAAATCACCGAATCTGAGAGGAAGAGACAACTGCAGATTATTTGTCTCCACTAAAAATAGCATGAGTGTGGTGATTCGCCTGACTGACGTGCCAAACAACATACGAGAAACATTGATCCATAGCAGGAAACTTCTTTATCCAATGTGTTTAAATCACCAGCTCCATTTGTTTTGGAGAGGAAGAGACCTCTGCGTATAATTCATCTCCTCGTAAAAACCTTCTGAACAATGAACACTGAAGAAATTCTAACCTGGAGAAGTTTCAGCTGGCTGCAATCTGCAAACCTCACCACTGGACGCCACTAAACCTCCCTAAATCTTACACACTTGGCCTTTTAAAGGCAAGCATCCAAACAAGAGAAAGACTTAACAAATGGCAACATAACATGAGGGGTTTCTTTAAAAACTACATGTATTTTTTGTATGTGTTACCGTGTAGTTAGGGACCTTTCCCGGGGCATTTTGTCATTACATGAAAGGCACAGGTATAATCAATCGTATAAAAGTTTGTCACTGTTTCCTGTGTCTTTGTCACACTGTTTACATTTTATATTGTCAAAAACCAGACCAACACAGAAACACCACAGCAGACATCTTCATAACTGAGTAGCTAAAACTAGTTTTAGTTTCGCATTTTAGCTTGAAAATACATTTAATACTTTGTTTGTCATTAAAATAGTCGACCATTATTATTTATGAATTGACTAACTGTTTAATGGACCGACCGTTTCAAGTCAGTGAAAATGAAGCTGTGAAATAACCTTTTTTTTCTCCAAAAACTGAAAGCTACACACCTGAGGCTGGGTTTTTAACAGTCTTTGAAGTCTCCATGCTACCAACGTGGATTAACTCCAGCTTTGGTACGTTGGTGCACTACAGGTTTTGTAGCCTATGTATCTTAATAAATTAAATTAGGGGACTGTCCTGTACTACAAAACAAGTTCAACATACCCTGAATGTATTTTCCTTGACTGTCTTGTCTAATTCACAACCGGAATCACGTTTAGCGGTCCTACGACGAATATCAACTCGGTATATCCGGATATCAGCAGGTGTTCTCAATCAATTCACGAGCGCGTTAACGTAGGTGAGGGGGCGGGGTTTGTAGCATGTGACCAATCGCAAACGTGGACCAGTCCACTTGCAGCAGAGCGGCCTATTTTAAAAAGGAAGTGCAAAATATAAACAAAAGTTTGAACGAAGTTCATTGCTCCTCTTTTTTTCCTGATTGGGTTTAAGATTTGAAATTTTTATATGCACACAAAATACTTTTTTTCTTGCAAATGTTGGTCTCAACTTTGTTCAAATCAGTGTTAGCCATAATGAAATTGACATTTGCTAACTCGCATGTTTTTTTAATGTCTGGGCCCCTATTTACAAGCTTTGAATATTTATCAGGGTGTCCCATTTCACATGTCTAATTCTACTTAAATCATGTTTGTTTTTATATTTCGATCAACTCTGTGAATAAACAAACAAACAAACAGGGGGGAGCAGGAGAAGCATGGAATATGTTAGCTGATATATATACGTGTATATATATATATATATATATATATATATGATGCAGAAGTGGCTGTCACGTTCTAAGTAATGGTTGTCATGAACATATGAACATGACATGACATGAAAAAAAGGACCACCGTAATTAAATGAGATGTGAAGTGATCTGCAGTTACAATTATTGCAAACATAAGATCTATTAAATATTAAACAGGAACTTATAAAATACTTTAAATATTACACAGAAGGACACAAATGGCATCATAGCTTTATTTCAAAGTTATAATAAACGCAATGAAATGTGCAAAAGGGCGAATGATCAATATGCTTGGAAAAAAAAAAACAAGAAATGTAACAACATAACAACTATGTAACAATAACTGCAACACTTTGTAGTTTAAAATGTAGTTACAAGGTAATTACTTTCACCTCAACAGAAACCCACCTACTGTAACCATAGACTGTATGTATTCAGTCTTTGACTGCAACATAATGGTGGTAGATTTCATTCAAAGCGCCCTCTACTGTGTGTTCATAGCACCAGTGGTTATTAAAGTTGCTGTACAGCAATTTGGCCACAAGATGGTGACATCCTCAAACTTTACCTCGCTGAGCAAAGACAAGCAGCATATCTTGCCATGCTGTTTGGCTTATGTTTGGTGAATACTGCACCATAGTGATATTTCTGCCCATATAATCCATTCAGACATCAGTAATGAAGGTGTGACTGTAGCTTTAAAGAAGGGATCTCCCTGTACAGGCTGACCCTGTCTGACCTGTTTTATTAATGTTTACAGTCTAGCCATATACTCAAATGCCGCTGTTGTTAACATCACATATTTAAAGATGGTGCAAAATGTTTACTCTAGCAGAGTGCCTTTGAAACAATCATTTGTCTGTATAAAGAGAGTAGTGTATTGTTCAGAGGCCGGGCAGCCGCAGCAATACCGAGCGGCTTAATGTCACACAAACAGAATGTGTCGCTCTGAGTGGTACTACTGTAAGTGTGTGTGTGTGTGTGTGTGTGTGTGTGTGTGTGTGTGAATAACAGAAGAATACTTGTATTCATGTCACTGCCCGGACACAGCTTGACTGCGAGGAGGAGACGAGGGAGGGATGAAAACAGGGAGGAAGAGAGGAAAAACCTACACAGGAGGCAACATAAGTCCAGTCACCAACTTATGCTTAAAAAAAAATATTAAAAAACTGTTTTTAATAAATCAGAGTTAACCTCAAACTATACCTGCCATGTCACAAAACGCAGTGATATCCCAAGAATTTGATTTTTTACTTATTCAATTTAATTGTCCCCACAGTAATGTAACATCTCTTGTTTGCTCAATGTGTCATCATCAAAATACGTGTATGTGTACGTGTCAAGTGAGGCTTGACACATCTGAAAAAGTACTCTCAGGAAGGCAGGCTGAACTGTACAATATGTTCCTCTCTGTTCTTCCTGCTGCACTTTGGCCTACTGACAGTTGTACAAACTGGACAAGTGACTTAACAACATCACATGGTTGTTACAGAAAAATGACGCATTAAGACTTTATCAGTCTCATCTTTATTGAAAGTTGAGCGAGCAGGAAGTGTTCCTCTTTGGAAAAGCATTGTCCTTAACAGTTCACAGCTGACTGTCCCTCATGCGAGTTGTTTGCTGATGAGATTTGTCTTAACTGCAAAGTAACAATTTCAGCTATGAGCTGACTTAACACTGGCATTGCAAGTACTAATGAACAGTCTTTATCAGGTAAGAGTCTGGTGGCTGTTAACTCCCAAGATTTACATTCCTACACACAGAGCTGGAATCTAAAAATTCACATTCACATTCACTCAAGTGCTACTCAGGAACACTTTTGAGTTGCCTGTTCCTTACTTAAGTGTTTTTATTCCATGCTACTTTAAGCTTCTACTCCATTACATTTTTTTGCACCACTATACATCTGACACTAGAGTTATTTCACAAATAAATCTTAACATGTGATAATTTTGTTCAGTGGTAGGGTTGTGAGATGATTAATGGAGCAGGAAATAAGTTTTTCTCATATACTTCTTTTTGTAAAATAATGGATAATTTAACATCGTTGGGCTAATTTGAGAAATTTAGAGGGTGTGTGATGTCCGCATGTTTTCTTGCTGACAAGTCAGCATTTATAATGTGACTAAATCAGTCATTTTTGGAAGGTACTTTTTGCAGCGTCGCCAGGCACTGAGTTTGGTTGATCATGGTTTAAAGAGTTTATTTTTTCGGATAGGCCTTCACCATGTATGTATGATGTACCACTTCCAAAATGGTACATTTTGCATAGTGAGTACTTATCTTTTTATACTTTTAGTCCATTTTACACATTACTTTTACTTAGGTAAAATTTGAAGGGATATTTTTACACTGTTCAGTCACGTTGCACTTAAAGTTTACATCCATGTCTGTAAAAACATGGTTGCTCCACACACATCCATGAACAAACGAATGTATAAATGAGACTTGGATTATACTGCATGAGTTGTGGTTGAGTTTAACAGATGTTTTGATGTTGTTTTGCTGTTGTTAAACATGCTCCCCAATCCATCAGTACATCAATGTTTGCCATTTTCCATGGAGGCATGCAAGAAAACAAAAGTTCCCTTCACAAGTTCAAGGTAACAGCAAGATTAAGTGATGAACACAGTGACTTTGTGGGTGAAGTATTCATGTAAGTGATACATTCCTCTTTCCTGTTATGTTGCAAAACATGGCCATCAATCGCTGTCAGTGTTGAACTATTCCAGTTTTACAGCAGTTTTGCTGTCAGATTTCCGCGTGTTTGTAAGTCATTCTAGGAGTATAAAGTTAAATCATCCTAATTTTAAACTCCCTTTTTCCTGACTCAGGCTGTTTCCCAGCAGACTATAAAAACGATTTCAGCAGAAATACTTCACAAACACTTCCATGTTGTCATCAGTGAGTTGAACATTTGTTTAGTCAGCTAAAACGACTTTATGCGTCCGCTGAAATTGTTGTTTACTGTCAGGTGACGGTCAACAGCAGGCTGTCAAAATCAGGTGATACTCGAGAACTTTACAATTTAAGTCACGACAAAAGGCATTTGCACTTCAATAACCTTTATTTAGTTTACAGATGTATTCCATTTTGAAGTTTGAAGGGGGAGAGGGAGCATTAGTGCTATTTACAATTGGTTTGAAAATGTTTATCTCTGTACAGATTTGAACCCTGATCAATATAAACAACATTTTTTTTAAGACCTAGTGCTGTTACAAAGCGATTCCTTAAAGCAAAAAACCACAAAGAAAAAAAGGATTACATTAAATTATAAACAAATGAAAAAAAACATAATAAAAGAGCACAGAAGAAAGAAAATAAAAATACAGTCTGTCAATGATTAGGGAGGTTTTGCTGCTGTTAAGCACAAGACATTGTCAGCGAGTGACTGTGAACTGGCTAGAAGCTAACCATATACACAATCGTAGACTAAACACCAATATACTGTATATCAACAAGATCTAGAGTCATCATGTTCTATATAAGATTCATATTAAATATATTCTACACGTTACCTTAGTCTGGAACATTACTTCCATTGGAAAAATATAAAATAAAACAATAGAACTTTTTATACATTTTTATTAATAATCTGATGAAGGAGCACATGCTTCAGTTGTGCAAAATGGACTTATTAATGCAGAGAGAGAATTAAGGAGAGTAAGAGGCGAATTAAGACAAATAAGGAACATTTTTATTCCGCGTTAATTTCCCTGCTTGGACAGCAATTTGTGGGAGAGATCCTTCATAACACTGTTAAAAAAAGGAGCCTTTCCTCTGTGAGAGAAGGATGGTGCATCAGGGAAGGAAGAAAACTGACATGACGTTTTTAATAATCACAACACTGGTCGGTCAGTAAAATGCACGGACTGTCAAAACACAGTCACAAATGTCATGGACAAACAAATAACCAAAGCAACACCACCAACACTGGTTGTTTGTCTATTTGTTTGTTTGTTAGGCTTTGTTTGGCTAAGAAAATGACAACTGAAAGATGTAGGACGTGTTCTGTCTCTACAGCGCTCGGCAGACAAAAAGGAATATTTTCTCTCTTGTGACCTTTAAGGGCACACGCAGAGAAGGGCAGTAAAAAGGACACAGGTGTGTGTGTGTGAGTGTGTGTGTGTGTGTGTGTGTGTGTGTGTGTGTGTGTGTGTGTGTGTGTGTCCTGGTTTGAGTTCTCTGATCAGGCACATCTAAGCTTCGTCTGCTGCACCGAGGGAGATCACACAAGCACATATGGTTGTATGTGTAGACAGGATGTCATTGTGTGTGTGTGTGTGTGTGTGTGTGTGTGTGTGTGTGTGTGTGCGCATGCGTATGTGTGTTGGCATGTTGGCGAGTTGTTAGTGGTTAAAAGTCTCAGCAGTCTGTATGAGAAAACAAGGCCACACACACGAACTTGGGCACCCCATTACTATGACAACCATCTAAGATGAGTTAGAAATGGACTTTAGACAGACCGACTGAGGATGGCGAGACAAGGTGTGTGTTTTTGTTGTGTGTTTTTGTTGTGTGTGTATGTGTGAGTGTGTGTGTGTTTGTGTGCGTTTGTGGCAGAAGGCTTAAAAAGGTGTGCATTAAGAAAACAAAAACACATGCAGATCCAGTTCCTTCCACTAATTTTCAGTTATGACAACAAATCAAGTACAACAAAGGAATCAACTCTATCATTAATCAATTTCCTGCTCCCAGCTCTGCGTCCTGAATCAGCCTGAGCCTGCTGTCTTTCTATATGTGTGTGGGGGGGGTAGAAGTGTGCGTGTGTGTGTGTGTGTGTGTGTGTGTGTGTGTGTGTGTGTGTGTGTGTGTGTGTGTGTGTGTGTGTGTGTGTGTGTCTGTATGCATATCCGCATTGTGGACAGGCTCCAGGACAGGGGACAAGCTCATTAGGTTCAGGATGTTGAGGGCGAGAACGGATGAGAAGGATGGAGGGCCGGCGGCGGTGGTGTGTATTTACAGAATGACACAGCAGTTACTCTCCCCGGTCTTCTCTCTATTCCTCTGACCTGAGAACACAGAAACATCATCATCAAGACAAACACAGTCAGACAAGGTCATCCTCCAACAAGGTGCTTCGTTGGCCGGTTAATACAAGCACACATTCCCAGTAGATTACTTTGTAACACCGCTGAACGTTATATTTCTACTGTTTCCTTTGCAATTGTTGTAATGAAACATGATTGTACCCGACTTATATCAGAATTATATCAGTTAAATCAGATTTGGCTGTTTAGTACCAATACTCAACTATTTGTTGTTTTTTTTTTTTGCACAACAAGTTTGACAGTGTGAACAGGGTTCAGAGAGACATTTAGGGTGACAGTGACGTTCACATTGTATAGTAAACATGTCAAGTTAGTCCTCTGAGCTAGTGTGTGCTAGCTATGCAAACAATGGATGGGAGATGTGCAACATTTTGCCAAAACTGGTAAGCAAACAAAAGCCAGAGACAAGTAACAGGTAAGACAGGTAAATTGAAAATGGCAATTGGGGGATTTTTCGATGTGCAGACTGCTGGAGCCAGGGACCAAACTCCCAATCTTCTGATAGTGGAGGATCTGCTCTACTTCCTATTAAGTTGCTGTGAGCTGTAAATTCACCACTTAAAGGCAGAAGGCAAAAGATATTGTTATCTCAGAGCCTGATGGGGCAGTGCCTCTCTTCCTCCAGGTACCTGTTTCTGTCTCACTCAGACTCACTGTGGGTCTGTGTCTGCAGCTGTCTTTGGCATAGAACAGCATGAGAGTGAGGAACGCTCACTCTGCAGCTAAATCACAAGATGACCCACTTTGCACTTTAAACTTTGGAGTGAGTGTGTGTGTATATAAAGGCACTTTCTCATGACATTTATAGGAGCCCTTATACATTAATACTACTGTGGATTACATTATTTTTTAATGTATTTATTATTGTTAATTCATTCATTTCTTTATTATCACATTTTATGTTTTTCTGTATTTTGTCTCAGTCTGTGTTGTTGTGATGTCTTGTTTTGGATTACTGACTTTCCTGTATGAACAACAGATCTACCCTTGGGTACTACTAAAGAAACTTTGATCCTTGAACCTTAAAATCACGGGACCGAAACATCCCCGAAAGTACACTGCTAAATGACTGACAGAAAAAAAACACACACTTAAAAACATGCGCTCCACTGAAGGTTTTTCAACTGACGATTACAATCTTTGACTTTCAGGGGCAACCCTACAATAAAAAGTAAAATAGGTAATACTGTAGATAGATAATAAATAAAACAGCTGGAAAATCCTCTCTCATGTTATCGGAAACTACATTGCAGCATTTTATCAGACTCGTTGATCTGTGACGCTTCCTGGAGAGCATGTCATGTCTCACCGGTGCTCGACGCAACACGTCCACTTCCTCCTGCTGTTAGACTGGTATAACTTAGACAGTTTCATAAAAGCAAAGACTGAATGCTAAAAAGTCTACCACTGAATCTCTAGACATCTAAGAATTAAAAGCTTTGTCAACTGAGGTCATTATTTATTTTATCTTACTTTACCTTTATTTTGCCCAGAATGCAAAGCAAACTGAGGAAAGTCAATAGAGTGCTTTGTGCAACCCTAGATGTCCCTCTGAACTCTATTTAACTCTATTAGGTTAAAATCAGCCCCTGTCTCTACACACAATCACTTTCTATTATGCAGTCACAAAAAGAGACCTGTCCCCTAATATGATTTATATCAGCTGTATATTCTACACATTGTGTTGTGTCTTGGGGATACACTCAAAGGAGCCAATTATTTGCACCAGTGGCTGTTCCTAAAACAGAAGCCATGTGTGGCGATAAATAATGGCTGGGAGCAGAACGTTTAAAAGTTGTTCAGCGTGTGAAAAGGCCGACTGAAAGGAAAGAGGGGCTGGTTACCTTGGGAATTTGGCTCAGGCAAAGTCTCTCTGGCAACTAAATGCATCACTGTGGTCTTCCCCAAGGGCAGTTTGAGAGCTGGCGGGGGAGAAGTGAGAGACAGAGAGAGGGAGAGAGGATGCAAAGGTTATTCAGTGAGCTACAGCATGTATGTCTTTGCAAAGTCCTTCACCATCAGTATCATCCTAAACAGCTTTCTGAAACTGCAGAGTACAAATTATGCTACACTGGAAAGATGTGAGCTGCTGAAAAAATAATTGTCTATGGCTGAAGGTCTCATATATGACTGTGAGGTCATAATAATCTAATAATCTCCTACAAAAGCGGCCTGAAACGGCCAAGAAAGTAATCCTTTACATGAACCAAATATCTGAACTGAGTCAGGTTTTTTCACAGGATATGATTGTCTGTTCCCAAAAGCAATTCTGTAGTCAAAACCACCTAAACTGAGAAAAAAGTCATGACTGAGACCAGAGTATATCAAGGCTTAGAGAAGACCAGGACTAGGGCAGTGCGAGACCCACACTGTATGACACACTCTCAAGAAAATGTTAAACTTCAAATTGATTTGAAATATCCACATCCCCATAAAACCACCCACAGAAAACAAATGAAGATTCTTTTTCATTTAACTCTTTTGTTGTCATAGTGTTTAAATGTGCTAATCAATGTGTTTTCATCCCAACTTGTCAAATGCCTGCCAATAACTCAATTGACTGGTTTCAGGAAATGAACCGAGGGCTCCTCCAAGGACTTCCCTATATGGCCTTTTAGAGGTTTTTTTTACTACGGTTGCTGCTGTTGGCGTTTCAAAGTGTCACTGTCTGGTGAGTCTGGTGAGTGTTGTACCAACATGAAGGGTTCCTCTGTGCACCCATTTCTGATGTTGACATCCATTGACAAAGCGATGGTATTTGATGAGTTGGGTTGTTTCCAGCTGCGTCAACAACTGCTGCCACGTGATGCGTATCAGACTGTCGCTAAAGCTGCCTCAGAGTGTTGGTGTCAGGCGCAGAGATCACTGACAAAGCGGCGGTATATGATGTGCTGGGAGTGGGGACGGGCTGTGTGTATGTGTCAGTGTAAATAATCAAAAGGCATTGCTGAGGTGAATTTAATGAGTGGGAATTTTAAAATCAGTTCATGTCACTGTCTGTTTGTGGTTTACAACTCATCAGTCACTTTGTGATGGCACTTGGGATGACACAATATCTTATTTCAAACATCTCGCCATGTCCTACTTTCAACTCCGTTACACCACAAAAATAATATTATGAGTATGATTTTCACTGTAGTCTCTATCTAAAGCTATCAAGCAGGTAACTTTTAAAGCAAAATTGAAGGCAATCAATGGCTGCCAGGAAGAAAAGTAAAATGCATTCCACTCATATATCATATGATTTGTGTAACACCAATACTACTGTGATATTTGAAGAAAAAAATACGAAAGGTGCAACATTATAAAAACACCTTAAATCACATGCTGAGATGTAGTTAATGTCTTAGTTGTAGTTTGTATAACTGCTAAAACTCCCAATCAATATTATGTTTGCGTTCTTTTATACATGTGTGCCATGTCTGTATTTGTATTTCAAAACTGGGAATTTTGACTCGACTCCTCTGTGTCAGCGTGCAAACACGTTAAACCAACGATAGGGGAATTATCAGATAGATGGCAGTGATGGGATGCGTGTAAAAGGGTTAGGGGCAGCCATAAGCCCACTAACCACACAAAATACTAGTCATATCTAAATTGGGTTAAGTGGAGTAAAAAGCCTAAAAGCCAGGGGAAAGTGAAGTGGGCTGCTATACTCTTTTACTCTCCACTTTTCATTTTCACGCCCCCCTGCCCCCTCCCTTCCTGTCTCTTCTTTGTGCTGCTTGAGGTCTACTCTAACACCAGTCTTGCCCCTTTCCTGACCAGTCTCTTTCTCCTTTTTTTCCGTATTTCCTCTCCTCCCTCTCTCCGTCAAAGCAGGCTTGTCCAGAGCACTGAGGTACCTCTGTTCTGCGGCTCAGGAAAGAGATGAGAACAGCAAAGAACTTTCCAGCAACACACTGCTGTGATTTTATGCGCACGTCTATGAGCATGTAAGGATTTTTTTTGGAGGGGGGGTGTACTTTCTGTGTTTTCTCACCTCCTAGTGTTACGTTGCCGTGTAGAAACCGGCCCTGGTAGATCAGCCTCAGGATGTTAGGACTGCTGACCTGCTCTTCCTCCCAGTCTGTAAGAAAAAACGGAGCAGAGGCAGATAGAAGACAGTTGAAGAGAAAATCTGACATGGAGAAAAACAAGCTTTACATATTTAACCTTGCTCATCTCTTCTTTGTTTTCTTCCTCATTGTCTTTGAAAGTTGTATTCTTTTGTCTTAATCATATTATTTTACTGTTTTTTTCATAAAACACAATCATTATTATGATACAATCTATAAACTGAGAACACATCAGTGCGATAATGATGTTTCACGACCTTTAAAGTACTACCTGAGGTTGAAAATGCTTTAAAAACCACAATGACAGTCAGTTTCTCAGTGAACGTTGTTAACGGGGGTTCCTAAACTCTGGTTTAACAGCTTAGAAAAGAACAGAAGGAATTTAATTGTTGAGGGGCTCTGAATAAATTCAGAAGAGCAGATAGGATTTCAAAAAACTCAATGCCAATGTCTCTTTCTGGAAATCATGACCAGGTCACTCAAGATAATCCACAGACCTCATTGTGCGCGGTTTCATGTAGGAAGTTTCAAACCAGCCCGCCAAACATATCACCGCCATGCAGAAGGAAGTGTGCATCTACCTCTAGCTCACTGAGCACCACTGAGTTAGCTAATGTTACAGCTCAGCCAAGAAAGATGCCATTAATTTTTACATCTCACCCTGTCTTGAGCTTGAGCCTCTCAACCATGAATAAATGCACACCTCCTTCTGCATGGCGATACAGTTGGCGGGTGTAGCTCAGTAGAAATAAAGTAGTTTCTACTTGAAACTGCTGACACTAAGGTCTGTGGATTATCTTGAATAACCAGGTCATGATTTCTGGAAAGAAACAGACATTGTTGCTGAGTTTTTCAAATGTATTTTTTGGCACTTTGAGCACCACAAACCGAGTGCCATCTACTTCCATTATATTGTAGAAAAGGCAGACATCTCTTCGGCCAACATCTCCAACATTCGTTGACTCACACCAAAACAATCTAGACTGATAAATAGCACTAGAGGTAAGAGAAACGGTGTGTATATATAATCTTAGGGTGAACTATCCCTTTAAACGACCATTTAGCCCTCTCTTACAGTATAAAATACTGTAAACAGTGTAGTGAAAAGAAATGAGTCATCGCATGGTGAAAGAAGAAGACCACCAGCAACCGCACTGTAGATATTTTAAGACAGTTAGAGCCTTTATTTTAGATCATTATATGCAGCGTGTATAATATGTGGGCTTTGTGGGACGCACTGCAGAATGTGAGAAAGCAGGAAAGCAAAAGAGGAACACGAGGTGTGGCTTGGGAAGAGCTGCAGACAAAAGTGAAGGCATTAAATGAGAGAGAAAACAGCAGGGGGAGTTGCACAGCAGCAGCGTCTGGCCACCAGATGTTTGTCTCCGGCTAAGCGAAGGGTGTTGGTGCTGAGTGCCTGCTCTGGGTCTCACGGGGTTCAGATCTGTTGACTAGGAGGAACAATTCCAAAAACTGACAGGACTGAAAGGGAAAGTGCAGGAGAATCTACAGTAAAAATGATAGTTTTTCATGCACTTTAGGCTCCTCCAAAAAATGGACTACACTCGCAGCACCCTGGGAAAAGGTGCTCAGATCTGAAGGTGGTGCAAGTTCAGCAGTGAATTCTAACACTGGTGTAGCAGCAGTGAGGGAGTGGGTGTATTACAGAAAGGAGGAGGCTACACTGCGAATCCACATTCCTGTATGCAATGATAATCAGGCTGAAAGGAGGAGTGCGCTCTAATTACCCTACACCAAAGACTGGCATGTTCCTACACTGCTGTATAGACCTACATGTAAGTAATTAGCAGCGGGTTTGAATGTGATCTCAGCTCTCTGATGCAGTGTGGCTCCTCAGCTGCCTTTATCTTTGTTTTAGAAAGTACAGTCAAGATAAGTCTGATTGTCTGGTTTCCAACTGCATTAGCAGCTAAAATGGTAGCAATTATAGCTTGTGCAAACACTCCGCAGCTGTGCTTATGCAGTGTGATGTATTACAAAATAACACAACATGGGTCTACTGTATTTATGTGCAGGGATGTAGGAAAATAGCAAATGCCCCAGTATGTTAACCTGAAAAAATCCAAATAGTTTGACAACAGATTTTTTGTTTGGGCCAGGCAATATGATAATATATATGGATATTGTGATTAGCGGTGTAACAGTACTTTGATATAATGACACATAGTTTCAGCGATCAACGATCCAGTATTATTGATGCAAAGTGAAAACATACCAGTAGATACAGAACTTCATTTTTAAGATACGTCTATTTTGAAATCTCCATGGCACGTGAGTGTCATCAGTCTGTGTGCTAGCATCAGGCAGATAATGGGAAGCAGCCAAGAAAAAGATAATGAGGATATTTACTGATATCGTCTTATACCGATCGCAGGGTTCTGAATGAAGTCAAAAAGAAACAGTAGCGTGGCAGACTTTGTGATATCAGCAAATATTATATTGTTTTCCAAAGAATCAATATATTGTATCACGATTAAAACTGTGATTCGTTGCATCAAACACATATGTTCTTTTCTAACTTTAGACACTGGTTTTATACATTGTGCAGTTTACACAAGCAGCACATTCATTGTTTTTATTACTGCTGTATTTCAATTTTATATTTTATACTTTTACATACCTTGTATACCTACTTATTTCTACTTTCTAAAATTCTCCATGCTTGGCATCAGAGCCACTGTAATGAACCACAATTTCCCCCTGGAGATCAATAAAGTATTTCTGATTCTGATTTACACCCCTAATTATTAAATGAGACTGGACAGCTGAATGTTTTAGATTTTGAATATCACGATATTGTAAATGTTGTCTCTTCCTGTTTTTGAAGGCTGCATTACAGTAAAGTGATCTAATTTTCTGAACTTGACAGACTATCTAGCTGTTTTGTTTGTCTTTACCGACATAATCATTATATTCACATTACTGATGATTATTTATCAAAAATCTGTGTAAATATTTTCTGAAAGCACCAACAGACAACCCTACAATATTGTTGCAATATCGATATCAAGGAATTTAGTCAAAAATATTGTGACATTTCATTTTCTCTATAACCCCAAGCCCCAATTGTGGATGTGTGACGGCATTTGAAATTAATGGTGCCCAAAAGTAGGACTATAAGTTTTGTCTGAATATTAAGAAATAACAGGGATAGCCACTCACCCATCGGCCAGTTGTCATAGACGTGTTTGGCGATGTCCGCTGCCGAGTCGTTGGGGGAGAACAGGAACTCTTTTGTCTTTCCGCTGACTAAAATAAGCCGCAGGTTTATCTGCAACACAGATAAAAAATGAAAACACAGGTATGTGAGAACAGTGTGTGAGAAACATTACTGGACAACATAAGCAGCTGTCCCATATGTCACATTAAACGCAGTCAAATCAGGAAGCTCGCAGGTTCAAGGGAAGCACTTTAATAGGAAACAGGAGAAGGACGTGAGGACCCTGAGGACCGTCCTTCCGCAGGATTAACTCCCATCTGTCTCTTCAACTTCCTGTATCTCTCATCTCTCTAACTCTCTGTTTTTATCTGTGGTTCACAATTTTGTCACCTCTAGCAGTTTGTCACCTTCTCACTTTAACCATTCACAAACCAGACGTCTCGTCTTATTGTGTTCCATAAAATCCAATGTATAATAATAATATTCATAATAGTGTGAATATATCCTGTTTCTATTTCAATACTTATGATAGAAATTTACTCATTTAACTGACAATTAGAGGCTTTGTGCACATCCTGTCAACTATCTGCTTTTCTCCTTTTATACGCCAACAGCATTTTCCATTCACATTTTCATTGCTTATGCTATGTTTTTGCATTTTAAGGTTGAATTCCTGGAGTACACTATTAAACCCGCCCTTGCTTGCAGACACAAGGCAAATTTAGATTGCTATTATTTATGAATGAGACTGTGTCTTTTAACTTCAACACAGCCAGCTCTCGGTGTGAAACAGCCCACAAAACACAAACAATTAGCTGGAAAACAAAAGGCTGTTAAAATGTGCAACCTGCCCCTGATAGCTTATCCCACTAGTCAGTGGTGACAGCCAAGTATATTAATAATAACAAATGACTAATAGTGTGGCACTCTTGTTCACAGTGTGTAAGTTCCCTTTCGTGTCAGCTACTGAATAGCACCTCTAGAGCAGGTGGAGAATTGTCATTATGGGGTCTACTGTATGATTTTGAAGGTAGGAACCGAACTTGGTGTTCTTAAGTCCACTGGAAACATACAAATATGAGTACAGAGTATTCTATCAATTAAAGTAATAATACTTCTACCATTATACACAGATTTATTTGCACTGAAACTGATAAGAGCACATATTGAATAACAGAAAAAATACAGAGAACAAAAAACACACAGGCTGTTATACTGTCAAACTCCCTCCAGATAAAACAATTCTTGCATATTAGTGTACCAAAACAGAAATGTATATCTGTCAGAATGGTTTGCAATGCTACTTTTTACTGCTTTTTTGCACAGAAAACTCAAAACCTCAAACAACATAAAACCTCATATAAAATGCCTGTAACCAGAGACACAACAACAGTAAGGACTGTTAACTCTTGAGCTAAGAACTTAAACCTAACATTGGCTGCATACTGTGAAATGTTGAACTGCATCAATGTCGCTCACAGCACAGTCCCTATTTTATTCATTCTTCATGTGTTTTTTTGCAATTATTTTGTTATTTTCATAAATACTGTGAATGACAGATGAGCACCATCTGACTCTGTCTAAATTGTTCCAATTGTGACATCCAAAATTTCCCTCTCTGCCATCACTCGCTGTGTTGCGCTTATTGTCTAAAATGTCATTTTAAACATGCCAACCAGGGATATCAATGGTTAACCGTTTACTGTTAGTGGTGCTGTCTCAACCCATGATGGCAGGATGGTGCTAGTGCAGAAACACAGTAGGTGAGCAAGGGGCTTCATTTTGAGCCACAAAACCCCTTTTGCATCATTAACTTTTATGCAAAGTTAGCACCAGATAGCGTGGTTAATGGTGCTTACATGGTTAACAACGTTGAAGGAGGGTTGCAACTGAAAATGAAGCATGTTAAAGCGGCTAGCTGGCTGTCTGTCAGCAAAGCCATCAGAAAGTAAAATAAAAGGCAAGACATTTAGATTACAGTGAACTCTGGCTACCTCTAAATAGACAGCCCTTTAAAATTTGGCGTTAAAGTTCACTGAGTCAAAACTAAAAGGAAAGCAACTCTTGTACTTAATACCTTTTTTCCCTTTAAAATGAAGCAGGCAATTACCAGTTAATGGGTGTCTGACTATCAAAGCTAAAATAACCAAATCTGACATCCATAATGCCAACAAATAATAGAAACAGAGAGATACATTTATTATGTATATTCGACTGCTGCTTAAAATAATCCCATTTAACACGAGAGGCCCAATATTTGTTGCTAAGCGCCTCATCTCTTTGTGAATTTCTCACCTTAAATCACCCAAATATAGAAGTGAACACAGTGTGTGTTATTTTTCATTTAAAACCATTAATTTGCACACCCGTTGCCTGTCATTAAAGTGCAAATTAGAGGTTATCTCTTAACTGGCATGGTGTGTGTTTGGCTGTGGTACATTGCGCCCTTAAGAGCCAGAGCAAAGGTCTATGGTGTGTGTTTGACTTTGCTTTCTATATTTGTGTGTCTGGCCTTCAGTGTGCGCATGGCACAAGCACGTGTTTGTCATTGTTAGTGTGCTTACATGTGCTGAGCGTCTGTGAGCCCTCTATTCCCCCCACCCGCCCCACAAAACCCCTCCACTGAGTGACACACACACACACACGCACACACACGCACACGTGCATACGTATACACACACATACTCGCACACAGAGCTGGCTGCAGTGATGTAACAGAGCTAACACCGACGGATTGAAACAGAGATCTCTTTAAACAGGTTATTAAATCAGCTTACAGATTTAAGAATGAAAGAGCCATAGAGAGACATATACACTCACATACTTATACATACACAACAAATATACAGCAATGATCAGAAAAAAGTCACATCTGACCTCAACATCGACC
This sequence comes from Plectropomus leopardus, assembly GCF_008729295.1. Lineage (NCBI taxonomy): Eukaryota > Metazoa > Chordata > Actinopteri > Perciformes > Serranidae > Plectropomus > Plectropomus leopardus. The sequence goes on from NC_056475.1 coordinate 18,524,266, forward strand.
CAGCAGCAAACATTCAAATACTTAAGTAAAGCTGCTCCTAAGAGATTACATGAACTTAGTTTGAGCTTCAAGGTTTTATTATATATATATATATATATATATATATATATAATATATATATATATATATATATATATATATATATGCAGAATAACCTTGGCCATAAAATAAGGTGTAGGGTTGTGTGTATACAGCATAGTATTGCAATATTTTGTGTGGTAATATTGTATAGATGCATGGATGGCAAATATAAATTTTTTGTTCTACAAATCACAACTACTCGATATACAGATAAAAATTTTGGTAGCCTACTAAAATAATAAAATCAACTGCTTTTTCAGGTACATCTTACTGCAATAGAAATGACTGACGTGAGCAACTTGATCTTTAAAACTTTAATCTATTAGATAAAACAAATGTTGGAAAAGTTTTCCTTTTGGGGCATGATTGACAGTTAAAATATACTGCAATATATGTTAACGCAAAATTGTTTAAAATCGGATATGATATTGTACCTTGACTAAAATCCCTCACATTTTCATGGACAAAATTAAAAAATCTCTCCATGATTTTTAAAGGATCATTAACAATGTTTTTCTTTTCTTGTTCTTTGGTCCTGGCATTTTTCAAAACAAATCAGACTCAAACTGGGGGAGACAACGGAGAAACATACGTGATAAGTGGTAAACAAAACGTCGTGCATCGATGCATATTAGAGCTATTTTGAAGTTGACAGCTAGGGAAAATAAATTTGCAGTTTTGTTATATTAAGTGGAAGGTTGTCCACTGAAGATTACTGTCACAAAGTCATTACACACAACAAAATACCATGATTTTTCCAAAACTGTCAATGATTTTTACAAGTTCCATAACTTTTTTCAAAGCCTGAAAAAACCTTGTAAAGTACTGTGACAGTATCATATTATGAAACCTTCGGTAATTTCCATCCCTAATTGAACCACATTGTATGCAAACACGTGCGCCCTTCTTGTGTTGCATTTTTAAAAACTGAAAAAAGATAGGTAGCAGTTTCCTGTTGTTATTCACAAGAAATAGTTTCAACTTTACAGATGAGATAAAGATCATCAAGAGGGAATTTGCAAAATGCTGCATGGGATATGTAAATTATGATAATTCTTTACAAATAAATACACCCTCAAGACAAACAACACCTTAGATTGACTATGAACGAGACTTATGAAGACAGAAATAATGAGGAGGAAACACACAGAGGAAGCTCCTTCATGTGAGCAAGGTCTTGCTCCATCCTGGTTTAACACCTGGCCGTTACCATGGTGTCACCATGGCGACAGCCAGTGGTGGGTGGCTTAACCTGATAACACCTACAAGACAAGATAACTCCCCCCCCCCCCCCCCCCTCCTCCTGCCCATTTCCTACAGTGTCACATCATATTGTCTTCCTCTCCTTGCAGCAATCACTGCATCCCCCCTCCCTCCCTCTCTCTGTCTGTTTCACTCCGTCTCTCTCCCCCACTCTGTCAATCTCTCGCTCTGCACGGCGTACAGTGGAGGAATGTACAAGGACAGAATAACAGGCGGCACTAAGCTGGCTTCAATTAAAGAGCATAAAATCATCTCTTATCATCAACCTGCACAACTTTCAGTTGTATTTGTTTCTCTCCTTCTATCCATTCCTCTTCTCTATTTTTGCAGCTCACTGTTGTTGTTCTTCCTGGAGACATGTGACAGATCAAAACAAAAACCTACATAGAAAGATACATAATAGATGCAGACGATCTCGTACAAGGTACGAAGGTCACTGAATGGTTTGAGGAGCATTAAAATTATGCAAATCACCGAGGGCTTCCCCCTGAAAGTCGGAGATTTGAATCAGCATTTGGAGACCCTCAGTCGACTGAGAATGCTTCAAGTCGAGCAGTCACTCGTGAGCGCTCTTTACTTTCACGCTTTTCTCTGGTACAGAGGGTTGCGGATATGCAGGCAGCAGCACAGAGGAGGAGAGACCTTCTGCTTAGAAGTTGTGAATTTGCAGCTCACAGCACCTTAAAAACAGCCCAGTCTCTGGCTTTTGTTTGATTTCTAGTGTTAGCAAAAGATGTTGCTGCACATGTCCAATCCGTCATTAGCGCTGTTAGCTTGTTTACTATATTACTTGAACACCACTGTCACACAACAGTCCACAAAGCCCGTTCAAACTCAAAAACTTTGTATAGAAAACAAAATGAAACACTGAATATTCATATCGAAAAGCCAAATCCCATTCAACTGACATAATTCTGTGTCGGGTACAGCCCTTAAATCAACAAACAGCGCTGTCCACCAGCATCAAAACCTCAAGTTGGGTTCAGAGTTTTGCAGGATCAGTGCCGAACGCTGTGGCTGTTCTGGTGGGGCAGCACCACACCAGGGAACACATTATGTTGTTTTTTTTCCTTCCATTTATCACCTTTGTGTATCTCTACAGGTGAACTTATGTCATCAACTTTTCCTCAACTCACCCTTTTTCAGATATTACCTGAATTAAGGTCTTAACTCTCCCTTGCTCTTTTCCCTCCCCCTCCCCCCTCTCCCTGAGGGTCCTCGTGCCTTCTCCCTGGACTCTCTTTTGCACGGGGGCTGATAATGAGGTTTCACAGCCAGCTCAGGGAACTATATTCAATTACCATCTATTCTCTGGAACAAATACAACAGCTCCAGGTATGGGGGAGAGCAGTGTTTCATGCATTTATGCATACACATATCTGCAGGCAGTCAGTTACTCATGCATACAAACAGCACGTCCTAGCTTGCACAAGGCTCACTCCGAGCTCATGATGCCACAAATCAGCTGTGTGAGAGCTTCCTAGTTTGCAAAGCTTGACGAGAACTGGAGGACAGTGAATCTCTCTCCTACTGTGACTATGTGAAAGTGTTTGTAATGCTGAGGCATCCTGGTGCAGCGGCTTCCATTCCTGTCCACTTCTGGAAAGATATAAAATAAAGAAACAGTCTACTTGTGCATGAAAGTGGTGACACAGCTCCCCGCTTGTCAAGCCTCCACTGCAGACATTCAGACACGCTACAACAATGTGACCCTGCTGCCAAGTAGTGCAAGGGTGTAAACATGTGAAGTAAGCAAAGCCTCTTGGCTAAACACTGTTTGCACACGGTAGAGAGCAGGAAATTCAATGCCATCTATAATTATTCCTCCCCGAGTACCACTCTCAACTCTTTCTCATGGCAAGGCGTATGTGTGTGCGTGTGTGTTTATGTACGTGCGTGTGTGTGTGTGTGTTTATAAGTGCATTAAAGAGTATTGCTGCTCTTTAGACCCTCTGCAGCAGTCAACAAATTATAGAGTGGGAAGCCTTCCTGTGGGAATATATTAGAGCAGCTTTATATGAGCAGTAAGGTTAGCCGCTGCTGTCAGTGTGGATTCCTAACTGTATGAATGATTTTAGGAGAAGAGGTGGGTGATTAGTCTGACTGGGGTCTGTTTTAAAACAAGCCAGCTGAATCCTGCAGCCAGCCTGCTTTAACTTGCCCATTAATTCTGGAGAAAATTTGACTGTAAGCTCAAGAACGTAGCCACGCAGCACTTTGAGAGTACAAATCAGTCGCTGATTTTATTGATAAGTACTTGAAGATGCTTTTCTTCCTAGCAGAACTTTTAGCAAATTTAAATGAATATTAAAAGCTACAAAACAGGAAGCATAAAAGGTTATGTTGCGGCTTGTTGGACAAACTGTGAACAAACCTACAGAAAACAAAGACAAAGCTGGAAAGACAGGCGCCTTGTTTTTTTAATTAGCCAAAAGAGAGTAAATAAAACAGCTTTGCAAGCTCTGAGTAATTTTGAAAACACATAAAGAGCTATGGCAATTATTAGCCCCCATTAGCACTCATATTCTATCTTGGAGACATTGTTTTCTTTAATTAAAAACGCACTGAAAAGGGTGTTTTTAGAAAATCACTGTATGTGATAGAACAGCAGGCTGACTGCAGCTTCACTTCCTCAGATGTTAGAATAGCTAGCGAGCTCACAGGAAAATAAACTCTTTTGATATGTCAAATAGCCTCAGTTTTACTTCGACATATTTAATACAATATTATAAATAGTGTTATTTTCCTTTATGTGAGTTTCTTCATTTGTATGCACACATACACACACAGAAAAAGCAGTTATGTAATGGCAGTCTGACGATAGTGTGATATGAGAAAAAAAAGCCTGAGGCGAGGATTTGTAATCTCAGAGTGTCTGTGAGTTGTGTCTAACAGTATTGTGAATAGTGCATTACTGCAGTTTTTGGTACTTTTTCAAACTTGTTTTTTTTCCCCTCCTCACAATGTGTTCTTTAATATTTATTTCAAGACCCAACACAATATTAACTGCAGATAAACACACCCGCTGAGGCTACCTGCTGGCAGAAACACATCACATTAAATGCAAATGGAGAATTTTCAAAATAAAAGCAGTGAAGATTTGAAGTTACAAGGCAACTTTGACAGAACTTCAGAAAGACAAAGAAACATATTTGTCTTATTTCAGATGAGAGAAATTTATGACACTTAGGTTAAGCTGTCCATGCTTTTGAACAGAATGTAATTTCTTTGCATGTTGACATACCATAGTATGGACTTATCTTGCATGCCATCTATTTTCCAGCCTGATGGCTGGTATTGTTTTCACCTCCACAGTCTGGGAGTGTGTCATAATGACAAAATGTGGTCCAGAAACTAAGACAGAAACAGTTTTGAGCACTTTGCCAGGTATGCCTGCCTATGGACAGATTTTTGTCAATGCACCAAAATCACAACTGTGTCACAGTCACAAAACTTTACAGGTATGAAGGCCAAGTTTGAAGACAGCTGCGCGGCTTCCACACTGCTGTGCGGTAACTCGCCACCTACGGTCATTTAAATGAGGGGAAGGTGGAAGAGAAGAAGTAATTCTGAATGAGGCGGTTGGTGCCCACGATTTTTGCTCTGCACTTTGACCTTCTGGCGGTTGTCGCCTGGGTTTGGATGATCAAACATCACAGAGCAGAAAGAAGACAAGATGGAGAAGCTGATAATGCTGGTGTCAAAATACCTGGAATTATGGCACTAGCAACTTGAAAGGACAACCACATGTATAATTGGGCCTTGAATAACATTTCCAACAAATTTTAGAAGACGGCAAATAGTCCAAATATGTAGAAATTTTTGGTAATTTCGGTTATTTCAGTTGTCTTGCTACAGTTATGCAGCTACAAGCTTGTTCGTACTTCCGTCAGTGTTCACCGGAGCACCTGCCTGGCATCACAGCTGCAGACTAGGGCGGCAGAAGTTGCTTTTAAAAACACTTAAGCTTTTGGGGGAATGCTTTTGCATGTGGCAAGCCGCATGTGGCAGCGAGAGGCATATAGCAGGAAGGTTGCGGATCGCACCCCACTGAAACTTCTGCAGTGTGCCAAGCATGTAGAACTAGAGTGGCAAAGACAAAAACATAAATGTCCCTATAGATATAAATGGATCATTCTGAGGTATCGAAACCATGATTCTTACTTTTGGGTGAACTAATGAAAACAACATTTCTGCCACTAGATCCCCCTAAATCCTACACACTGGACCTTTAAAGCAAATTTAGGATGAGTTTGTAGTTTGAGTTTGTATCTGAATATAGCTTTGACATCAAGGCACATGACTATACGTGCATAGCACAAACATCTGCGTCACTGTATTCCGGTAAGAGGTACAGCTCATCTTTTGACTGCAGTAAAGATCTAGAAATAAACAGCAGGACCTTGACCCAACTAAAGTTTGTTTATTATTAACTTTAACATCTCTACAGGGCACTTATCTATAATGACTAGTGTGTCATGGTTTGTTTTGACCTGCTTAACCAACTGCTTGTATTACACAACACGCACCATATGCAAAACATTAGGTCTCTGTTCCATGACATAAACAGAGAGCAAAGGTTGGACAAAGAATATTTAACAAATACATACACTGTAAAATAAAGAAAGACAGAAAGTGATGTATTCCCATATCTGGTGCATATCTACCACATGCAGAGTGAAACAAACTGACAGAGAGAAGCAGAGTGAGAATCTTTCTTACAGGTGCTGGACAAAGAGGAAGAAAAGCTCCTGTTCTGAAGACAAAAAGAAAGCTCCAGCGAGGGAACCTGCCTGGTCAAGATTTATTGCAACAATCACAGCCGATTATGCCTACAGTCATGCTCTGCTGGTTGCCATGCCAACACTTGTGATAACCAGGGAGCTAGTTAGTCATCTGTGCTGTTATGTCTTGTTTTTCTGTCTTTATGCATGTACGCTACGTAAACAGCACTCATGTAATGAAAATAATAATGCAAGGCACGATGAAACAACTCAAGCTGGTCTTGTATATCTAAAATCATATGCACATTCGTGGTGGATAAGATTTTCTGGTCATGCTTCAGAGCAGTTGAGACCAAACATCAGCTGCAGTACTTTAGTACCAGCTGGCAATAAAGAGAAACACTTTTAACAGTAGGGTTTACTCAAAAAAGGTGCATTTCATTTGTCAGGTAGAACAATATGTTACTCTGATGTCATTTCAGACTCAAAAGTTGGAGGTCAAATGTGATGCATACACTGAACTTAGTGTGCTTTTCTTTTATCTTTTAAATCAACTCAAGTCCATTCATCTAAGCCTGTAGCAACATCAGCCCAGAGATAATTTAACAACCATTTCAGCCGAAGCAAATTGTTCATATCTTGCTACGTGAAATTAAATTCAACAGATTTCACGGATTCCACCACCAAAAACCATGTCAATCAAAAGGTCAGAATGACATTGGACGACCTGATAACTCATGTCGTACTTTTGTACTTCCAGGAAAAGTTAGCAGGAGTTTTCTCGCAGTCTCTTACACCATGTGTGTATTTTTAGTTGGTCATTGCTCTGATTATTGCTTTAAGGCAAATGGGGTTCACACTACAGTGCATTGCTCAGCAAAGCATTCAGAGACTTCCCGTTTTAGCAGAACACATGACCGCTTAGCATGAACAGCAGTAAAAATGTCTGAGTTGCATTATTATCTCAAACTATATAGATTTTTATATCTTCTATTAGCTGTTTCACAGATAATATTTCAGAAAGCTGTTTACTTTAACGTGTACATCTTTTAAGATTTATACATGTCGTAATTTCACACACTGATGCTGCAGCTACGTGGCTAAAGCGTGAAATCTTTAATTTGATTTTGATTAAGTTTCATCATGTGTTTAAAAAGCAAACAATGGTCTTTTTCTTAAACAGCAAAGAGGATACCGTGTGTTTGTTTCTGTTGTAGAAAATGCAAATAACCCTTGAAATGTGTTGTTCCTGCATTCACTCAGGCATTGCCGTCATGCCTGAATACTCACAACAGTACAATACGGACCTTAGCATCATATTTAAGCACTCTAGTGGACTCTAACATAGTATAACTTGTAATATTACTTTCATCAACAGTGGCAATGGCATTATTTAATACACTATGAGCGTGAGGGGGCTTTCTTAGAGCTGCTATTTTTACAATGCTTGTTTCCATAATTATTTTCATTTGAAGTTTTCTATAAGCTACCTGGGAGTCCAAAAACAAAGCTAAAAGACAGACCAGATGCATGATAATGCTGATCTGTAACTGCTGCTGGATGCGTAAAAAAAGCAACTGTTACCTAACCTAACAAGACTAAAAGGTGATGAAGAGTCAATGATCTGTTCACACATGGTAAAAAAAATGTCCTTACAGGTTTAATGTATGTAAATCAAAAACATAACATTAAACTTGTAACTTTTAGGCAGTTAAAGGGACAATAAAGGACAAAAATTCACATTTTCTGTTACCTGCACTGCTATTTATCCATCTAGATGGCTTTGGTGTAAGTTGCTGAGTGTTGGAGATATCAGCCATAGAGATGTCGGTCCTCCAACATAATGGAAGTAGATAGCACTCAGTTTGTGGTGCTCAAAGCACCAAAACAGTTGAAGAGCTGTAACATTAGCTTGCTCAGTGGTGTAAGGTAAGTTAGCTGTAGATGCATGCCTCTTTCTGTGCGGTGATGCAGCACGTGTACTTGCCAGTATCTCCAACACTCTACAACTCACACCAAATCAATCTGGACTGATAAAAAGCCTAACAGGTAAAAGGAAAAATATGAACTCTTTACTTCTGAAGCCACACGTGACCCCTCTGGCCTGGGATTGATACCCACCTTTCCTGTGTCCCTGGTTGTGTATAAAGTGAGCTGCTTGTTCACTGGACATAAAACACAGGCCTTCTTCCTGTTGGACTCTATTACAGCCATGAATCATTAAAGAGAGGATCTCCTGAGAGAGACACTGTAAGAGCCAACACCACAGACCTTTATCAGATGCACTTTCTGGTGCCTCACGCTAACTTCCTGTGGCAGAGGCGCTAATGGCTGCATTAAGGTTCTACTAGTGTTGTAAAATTAAGGTTTCTTTTCTTCGTTATAGCATCAAACATCTGGTGGCAGTTTAATTGTACAAAGCAAAGAAACCCTCCACTTACAGCTCCTCTGCAAAGACAAAAAATACATAAACTAAGCTAGGGAAAACTCATTATTTGACGTTGAGGATTTTGGTATTTTAATGTCTTCTTTTTCAGCCTTTAACTCTGACCCTCGCAGAGCTGGGCTTGCAGCTACGAACATCATTATCCCACCGCTGCAGTGATATCTCTGGGCTTTGGATCCAGGAGAAAATGAGCGATAAATCTCCTTTTTCCCTTTAGTTGCTCTCACTACTATCACTCACATGTCTCATTACTTAGTTGCCCCATCATACCTCATATCTCTCTCCAAGCCCTCGTCCTTTTGTACTGCCATTCAAAAAGACCCGTCCTTTGATATGCTGACGTTCTCATCACAACCATGAAACCACTCTGCTCCTCTCTCCCCTCCCTCTCCTTCCTGTCACCAGCATGATAGGCAGTTTCCTGCGCTCCAGCCGGCACTGTACCCGACAGCTCTCCGCTCGCCGTCCTCTCTCTTCATCACTCCCTTCTTTGCCCCGTTTACAAACAGATAACCCTTTAATCCATCAGCTGCTTCTCCTCTCACCAGAAACAGGGAGAGCCTCCTTTCATGCTGTCATCTCCCGTCTTGGTGTCTTCTCTGAAAACTTGCCTCGCTAAACTCGCACACACACATACACACACACACCCAGGGCTGCATTCCTCTCTCCTGACAGGTGCCAGGTAGGTGCCTTTGATCACACATTCCTCCTATCGCTTCCTCTCTGTGATCAGAGCTGTCACAAAGAGGTTGACGCAGGTTTACTTTGCATGGCTGCCTCCTGTCTCTCCCTCAACTCTACGTCTTGCTTCTTCACATTTTAAAATGGCTGTTCGACACCCCGGGGTCAAATGAATTAACATGCCGAATGTGAGCCAAAACTGAAGTAAAGGACTGTACATTGCCTCCTGGCACACCGCACACTGATGGGACGAATATGTGTGGAAGGTGTGACGATGATGCAGGAGCTGATGCATCGCATGCTGCAGTGTTAGCTAGCCTGGTGACAAGTTATTAAAGGTTTATGCCGGGCTAAATATTTACACAAAGCAAATTTATTGGCTGTCAACAACACAAACTTAAGATCTACCAGGAGAATATAGAGAGACAAACTTCTTCCCCCTTAAGTTTCTGCAAGACAGTAACCAATAGAAAACTGCATTTCACAATTATCAAACTATTCGTTCACACGTAAAATTTTGTGTCAAAAACTGTGTCAATGGATTCATTCATGAAATGTTAAAAACACAATGTCATTACTGTTTCAGGCCAGACTAGACAGGCTTCACTTTTAAGAGATGAACATCTGATTAGTCTCATTTCTCTGACATTTGAGGTCACAAAGGTCTTCGGCTCAACAATTTCCTCATTTTGCTGCTCAGCTTTTAACACAAACAAACTAAGTGATGCATGAGCTCACTGCCATGTTTGTATCTGCAGAAAAACAAAACAGAGTCCACGATACAATCTCTGACACCTAGTGGGTTATCAGTGACCACACTTCCACACTTTGTAGTTTCTTTCATAATTTTTATATTATTATTTTTATTATTATTTATTTATTTATATTTATATTTATATTTGTATATGCATCTAAACTCCCCATTTGTCTTAACATTATTTGTTTCTTTTTAATGTGCTCCTGTGTTTCATTCTTAAGCATGACTGTGATCAGAGAGGACAGCAAACTAGCAGTTTCATTGTATTTTATCTCCGTGCAAATGACAACAAAGCTGTTGACTTTATGGCTACAAATCTGAAATATAAACCTAAATGTGATGACATGTTAACATTGAATTATCAACTTGTTTCAGCTGGTCCCATATGTCCAAAAAACAGCAACAACAAAAAAAAAAAACCCCATCTATCTCAGGTTTACTTATATACCTGATATACCTTATCACCCCCTCCTCCATATTACTGGTTTTTAAAATGTCAGAAAATTGTAGAAAATGTCCATGTCAGTGTTTTTAAAATCCAAGATGATGTCTTTGAATGTCTTGTTTGGTCAGTGCAAAACCCAAAGATATTCAAATAATATAATATAAAACAGAGACTCCATATTTGAGAGGCTGAAAACAGTATTTTCTGCTGTTTTTGAATGAAAAATGACTTTAATGATTAATCATCATTATCAAAACAAATGATTTCTTTCTGTCCATCAACAAATCGGTTATTGCGATCATTGTTGCAGCTCTAGACATCTGCCTACTGCTTTTCTTTACAGTGAGCACATGTTGCAAATTAGATGTAAGGATTAAAAAACACATCGATGTCGCTACTGCACAGAAGTTGAAGGTACCGTATGGTCTAAAAACCGCGGACACAAGGTCACATAGCACCAGCCACTATTCACCAAGACTCACACAAACATATGCCAGCTTGACTCTTCCCTTTGTCTGCAGGACGAACATCTTAAACGTTTCCACATCTTCACAGAGTCAAGAAGACATAAAGTAAAGACGATTTACAAATGACCAAAGAAAGCGAGGGGAAAATGGAAACGCTGTAAAGTGAGAAAAGACTGTCACGTAGCAGAAAAAGATGACAGTTTCACTCGAATATTTCCACTGAGCCCCATCCCAAATTTTGACCTTAGCCAGGGGAAGCTGCACTGTCTTCATCTCATCAGGGAGAACAAAACTCCAATAAATATCAGTGAGAGAGAAAGGAAATATAAAACAGGCAGGGACACAGAAACATGAAAACAAAAGAAAAAAACTGTGACCAACAGAGATTTAACAGCTGGAGGACAGAAAAAGACAATGGAGATTAGCAGAGTCCCGGATCGCACATCACCTCCAAAGTGTTGATGCTGTACAGGCGCCGTGATAGTGATGACAAGGTCCGATGCTATAGAGGGACGGAGGAAACGCTGACACTTTTGGAGGCGAGCCCGTGGGACCAAGGGAGGAAATGAGAGAGGGAACTCAAAGAGAAAACAAGGTCAGAGAGAGACGGCGAAAAAAGGAAGCGTGAAGGTGAAATCCACTTAGTTCCTTCGGTCATCCACTAACTATTTGGTGTTTTACACTAACACGCATTTGCTCATGGACACACAAACATTCTGCATGCACGCTCAAAATACCCACTGGAGGTGGCTGCTGAGGCTCTGCTTTTGATGCTGTGGCCCGAGACGTGAAATTGCTCTTCTACGCTTCAATCAATTCTCCTCTCACCCTTCGGTCAGCGTCTCGACCGTCTGTCCCTTTCTCCCGAACACGAGGCAAAAGATGAGATAGAGAATGGGGCATAAAGATGTATCTGTGGTTGCCATCATTGGTTGACAATGTTATACAGGTAGTGATATGAAGGTTTGTGAGAAAAAAAGCAGCTACGGGGCTGATAAGGATTGCAGATGTTTGCCAAAATGGAGCTCCAAACCCAGCTGATAACATCACCCTGCTTCCCCAGATACAAACAGTGTGAAAGCAAAGGAAAGCAACACCTATTGTGAAACGTTTCACAAGACGTTTGGGGCTCTATAGAAGGTCACACACCTTTCCTAACATCAAAGATTTGAAACATTTCAACAAATACACTCCCACATTCACACCCATTTCACGCAGTGATTAGAGAAAGCTGGGATCAAACTTCTGTCTCTTTTTTCATTCTTTACACAGTTATCTCTTTCACTTTTCAAGTGACCAACCAAAACAACACTGTGAATGTGACAATGCACTGTCATCCCCATATATGAACAATATTGTGTAAGGCTTTTGGAAAAGTACACAGTTTCAAACCAGTTTGCCAAACACCAGACTGAACCAATACATCAAATTGTATGCACTTGACTCAGCAGCCACTCCCAAGTGAAACATTAGGACATGGTGTCCCATTAGCAAACAAGCGTCCGATTAACATGTTGCATTGTGTAACATCGAGGCTCTCCATCCACACTGACTCATGTAAACAAACCTCATACTGGAGATGTAACCACCACTTCAAAGACGGACACTGACCTTCCTAAACTTACAATGTTACTTTTTAAACAGAAAAAAACATGTTTTGTATTGCGATATTTACTGGAAATGACATGCAATATAGCCAGCAACAAGTAGGTTGTTATTAGCGACGGTCATTTACCAAAAACCTTCACCTCCTTAGGTGTTCTCCCTTCAGCCAGCTGCCACTTCATTTAGGTTTTTGCAGTAAAATAATAAGGCACGCTGTAAGTAATTCCTCATTTTAACTGAAGTCTTTTCGTCCATAGCAGCACCCTCATAGCGAGCGGCAGGAAAAAATAAAACAGCACGTTGAACAAAACTTCAGCTCAAAAACTGTGTCGCTCTCAGTTAGGACTCTTTTGTTGGCTTCAAATCCAAAACGTTGTCATTTTGCCACTGTTTTTTTTTTCAGATACTAACTTTGCCATGTCTCATCTACTCACCCCAGAAAACCCTTGAACTTTCTTGTCAGCAAACACAACGTGCACCACTCTTCTGTCCTCCCACCTCCACTGAAGTTTGATCTCCTTCATGCTGCCTGTGCTGGGCTCTGCAGCATATCGCACAGGGCCTATCAGACACTTCTGGCTCCATTACCCCAAATATATACAAATAATCTAATGCGCACCACTACTTTTTTAGCATGTTGTCCAAACTCACTTTCTTTTGACATTAAAGCCCAATTCTCACACTTGTTGATCTCCAGACTTGCTTTCAGTTAGTTGCTGCAGAGTTACATGATGTCCCGTTTATGAAAAATGTATCTTTCTCTTATAAGCACACTGAATAGTTAGGTCAGGTCTATGTGGCAAATGGCACAACCATCTGTTGGCCGGGAAGCAGAAAGAAAAAATAAACTCCTTCAGGAAACATCAGTTAAGCAAAAGAAAGGTCGATGATAACTTATTTTGGCGTAAATGTATATGCAAAACCACGTTAGAAAACTGTTTTGAACATTAACATATAGAAATCAAAGTCTTGATTTAACAAAAGTTGTCAATTTGACTTTCATTTTTGCTTTAATTTACATGTAAAGTATTCAGCTTTGCAGCTTTTCAGGCCACTGTAGCAACTTCTTTCTGTGTTTCAAGCAAAAAGAGAAAAAAATACAATAAAATACTGTTGAACTGGAAGCTTTTAAATACAACCGGATTATTGTTATTTTGAATTAGCCATGGATTTTGTTTTGCCTTCATTTCTGTGCATTTCTGTTTGGCAAAGTAGATTAATTTGTCCAGCTTGCTCGTCTGCGTCTTGTCTGTTCAGGCACCATGAAAACAACAGCCACCAGCGGAGACTCAAACCCAAAGGCCAACATGCCATGTGTCGGCGTGCTGCTGGTGTGAAGGGACCACACAGAGGGTTGATGATCCCTGATGAAGGCTGTGATGAAAGGACCTCCTGTCCTTTACCTCCTTCGTCTTACCATTTGCTCTGCAGCAGCCCTGTCTGCTCCCCCCTCCTCCTCCTCCTCCTCCTCCTCTCCCTCACTTCCATCACAGGGTGTCTCACCAACGTGACTTCCTCCCTCATATTTTCCTGAACCCCACCCCCACGTGAAAGCCCTGGAGTCAAGTAAAGCATCCCCACGCTGTTCTCCCCCTCCCACAAGAACTACATACACCGTGGTGACCTCTGCCTTCCCCCGTCTCCCCCCTTCCTCCGTCCTCTGTCTCTACACCCCCACCCCCCCACCCCACCCTCTTTCCTAGGTGGTCCCCCCCAGCGGTGTGTAGCTGATGCCCTGCAGTCAGGATTAACTTGATTTGTAACCTTTAAGGTTGTCCTTTCCAAGCACTTTTCCCTGTCTTCATGCGTGCATTGCGAAATTAAGGTTTAGAATAATGATTTTTTTTTAACATATGAATTGATTTTAAGCATTTCAGACTCACAGCTGGCCCTTAAAAAATAAAAAACAAACTCCTGTGACAAAATGCAGAAATGCTGAAATGATTAGTCAGTATCAGTCAGCTGACAGAGATTATTTTGATTGATTAATCAGTTTAGCCTTTAACTTAGAAAAAAATGCAGATCACTCACTAGTTTCAGCTTCTAAAAATGTGACATTTTTTTGCTTACTTTGCTTTATATCATTTTGCAATGATTGAATTCCTTTGGGATCTGGACTACTGATCAGACAAAATGAGCAATCTGGAGATGTCAGCTTGTACTCTGGAGAATTACGATGGGCATTTTTCATTGTTTGACGTGTTTTGCTGTACTTCACGATTTATGTGTTGGCTTTCCTCTTTGACTATGCAGATATTTGCAGGTTAGGATTTGGATGGGGTCATATAAATGTAGCTCAAGCCAACATACCAGTAAAATATTCACTACCATCTATCATCTATCACGATCCTGAAAAGAATACTGCCGCTGGCAGGTGAAAATGCCGTGTTGTCTTTTCAGTCTGAAATGAAGGTGATTTGTGAGTTAAGAAAATCTTTAAAGACAAAGTCTATTATTTCAAAGTGAATGGTTGGCAGGTAAATCCACTTCTGTATCTCAAATCCTGAGTTGTTTTTGTAGATGGTTTTCACACAATTGACAAAGCAAAGCACATCGCTGCACATCCAAAACTCAGTCCATTCTACTACTGTCTTTGTGCCTTTCCACAGATACTATAAAAGGCTTAGCAGACGTTTAAAGGAGAAACTGACGTAACATGTGAGAGAGAGAGCAAGAGAGAGGAGGAAACGGCTGGGAGACAGCAGTTACATCCACAAAGCTGCATTTTCTTTTTCTCCCTCAGAAAAGAGTACTGCCCTGCAGTCACAACTCACGTGATGCTGTGTGTGTGTAGCAGCAGAGGAAATGTGTGTCTACATGTGGGTGTGTGTGAGGGGGAGGGGGTTCAGAGAAGAAGAGAGAGGCACACAGATAGAGACTGCTGGCAAGCTAAAATGCCCTCTGTGCTGGAATCACCAGATGGCACTGGACGGAC
The DNA here is from genome assembly GCF_008729295.1 of Plectropomus leopardus. Classification (NCBI taxonomy): domain Eukaryota; kingdom Metazoa; phylum Chordata; class Actinopteri; order Perciformes; family Serranidae; genus Plectropomus; species Plectropomus leopardus. The sequence goes on from NC_056475.1 coordinate 18,539,670, forward strand.
ACAACCAGGGGTATTACCCCCCCCACACACACACACACTCATTGTATTTTCTATGCCTATTCAGGAATGTAGCACACAGTGACAAGAATAGATGCAGGTTTAAATGATGCAATCAAAACCATTTATAAAATGTGTAATAGTTACCATAAAAGCGTGTTACATGTATTGTAGAGCTATGCAGCACACACAATTTAAAGCACACAACATTAACCCATCCTGAATCTCACCCCCATAGTTACTGTTGCTAGGACGGACAAACCTAACAAAAACAAATTTGGTGATGCCCGTTCCGTTTAGTGAGTGCCGCAGTGTTTATGAGAGAGTTTCTGGGAGTCAGACAAGGACTGCACTATATGACGGGAGGACGTAATCGCTATGTTAAGTGTTGTGAGCAAGGCAAAACAACGTGAACTGAGGTTGTCATCTTAAAAATTTGTCAGAAACCATTCTCCAGTGCCTGTGTTTCTTCTAAATCTCTTTAACGTTACCACAGAAATAATGTTTTTGAGCTGAGATGAAGCTCCTCTTGATGCAGCTATACGCTAGCTAGCGTTTCTGACATTAGTGAAGTAAGACATGAAGAAACACGACAGTGTACTGTGTCCGTGAAGAGAAAGTCTGCAGCCACATCTTTTGACCATCTTTTTTGACCATCCTTTTTGTTTTTTTTGTTTTTTTTTGTTTTTGTTTTTCTTTTTAAAATTTTTAACCCTTTAACCCTCTTTCAAAAACATGGGAAGATAGCAATAAGCGATGAAAGAAGAAATGATCCAAAAACAATCAGTGGAAATAAGTGAAGGGTACGAGAAAATTACCTTAAAGTTGTTCAAAACATAACAAAACAATATAAAAAAAAAAAAGGGGGGGGGGGGGGGGGGGGGGGGGGGGTGAAAAAGAATGTTAAAAAACACAGGGCAAACAATACTTGGAAAAAAAGTGCTTAGAAAGTTAGAATAATTCTGTAACATAACTTTAAATATGTAATAAGGATCATTCTGAATAGATATTTTTGCCTCGCTATTTTCTTTTTTCCCCTATAGACATTTTCATTTTTCTTTTTTTTTTTTTGAATAATGCTAAAATGTACTAATTGACGGCAAGATGAGGAAAATTTCATACCATGTTGCAAACTGCCTTTTGTCCTGTGTTTTTGAAAAAAAAAAAAAAAAATCACACCAATCTGCTCAGATTTCAAAGGTTAAAATACTTGTGAAAGGAGTCTGAAAGCAGCACCGTGTTTCAAGCTTGCTGGAGCACAGATCGAAAAAGGGGTGGCACTTAGACAGAGACACAATACCATACAATTCTAAAAGGTGTATAATTAATACCAAGGTTATTTTTCAGGCAATATGGGTGAAGCTGTTTTAGGTATAACCTAATCTACCTACTCTTACACAATACTATGTGTCTGTTGAAACAAAATCCAGCCTCAATAATTGGTTAATTCTGCAGAGAGTCCACTAACAAGCACACTGGAAACCCTGGTTCTTCATTCACAGTGACGTAAAAATTGAAGTGAAATTAACTGAATAAATTATCACGACAGAAAAAACTTGTCTGTGTTTGCAGTATGTTAGACGGGTGTCTGGATGGGTTTCCTTGTTGTCTTTTACATTGTTGTCTGGTTTGAGATCTGAGCCACCGGCTTTGTTTGTGTTGTGCATAACAGGAAAAAGGCAGCGTCAGTGGGGAGACGGTGGAGGCAACCACTTACAAGCAAAAACAGGAAGGAACAGAGCAGCGAGGAGGAGGTGGTTCGGGGGGGTGATGGTGGCTGGGGACCCAATCAAGATCTTTGACAAACATTGTTCCACCCAAAGGCAGAAAAAAATATGAATACAGATGACATAATCGACCAAGGGGGTGCTGTTTAGGGGATGTTGTGTGTAAGAAATAATTTACCCCAAATATATCCACCTGAGTTCACAATGCAGAGGTGGCATAGAGGTTAAGAACACTTTACGAAGCACACTTTGGCCTCACAGATATAGCCCTGTTTATTCAACACTGTGACATTTAGATTAAAAATTAAACAGGATTACTTTACCTGCCACTTCTGAGCCTTCAACCACACTGCACTATGAACCGTAACTGTACCAAGATCAGCTGACTGAGCTATTCTGTGTCAGCCGTTCTCACACGCACAAACATCCCAGGCTTCAAACCTACTAGTCTAGATTAAGGATTTAAGAGTCAGTGAGTGTTGCAGTTTCGCTGGTAACCGTATGTTTAGCCAAATGGTCATCGGCAAAGAGAAACCACTTCACAAAAAATGTGCAATTAAACTAAACAAAAGGTCAATATGTGATGTCCTCTGTGTGAGTCAACGTTCTGCTGCTTCCCTCAGGATAAACTGATCCTTCTTCATTAGGAGAAACTGAGAAAAATAGTAGATGAAAAGCCCTCAATCATTCTAGTCCAAGGTCCAATGCTTCATTACTGCTAGCTCATTCAGACAACACACACACTTATGAAACATACACACATGAAACACACACATACACACAAGCCCCTGCTGGGATCATTAGAGATATTCATAGTCAGAGTGCTCCATAGCATCCAACATGCAATGACAAATTTGTGCAAGACAGCATGAAGGCCAAATATACCCTCTCTCCATGCTCGCTTTTTTTTTCATTTCACACTCACACACACACACACACACACACACACACACACACACACACAACACTACACACACACACACTCCTTCCTGTCTCTATCTTTAACTCTACTCTATTTCCCACCGACATACATCTCTGTATGTGTGTCTGTGTGAATATCTTAAAATCAGAAAAGATGTTAAAAAAAAAGTTTCCATCTCCTATTGTTTCTTCTGACATCACCACAGGCAAAACAATGCACTGTTACTTCCTGTTCCACGTGAACTTGACAATCTCTCAGCACACGGATCGGAAACACTATCTGCTGTGCAACAAATACGATGCAGTTTGTCTTTGTAAGTTTCGTTCAAGCGTACACCAGAAGAAGTGTTTACTCAGGAGTGGTAGAAAATTATTTAAAGTGAAAAATAAAAGGGTTTGGGTTCACAATACAAAAAAAAATAGCAGGTTATGGTGCTTATACAATTTTTTCACATAGGGGCAAACCCCTGAAAGCTTCAATAATGATGCTGGCTCACATTCTCAGCTGAGGATTAAGGCTCTAGTTTGGTTAGTGCTTGGTACTATAGACGTTTTTTTTCTGAGGAATCAGGTTTTGTCCATCATTTTGGCACAGTGGACGGCTCTAAATACTAATAGAGATTAGAATAATAACTTCTACTGATGAAGATTTTTAACGATTAACAGTGTCAGTTAAACAGTTAAAAATATAAATATAGTCTAATACACTGGTGGTATGAGTTATGAGCTAACACAACTAACACATCTATCAAGCAAACATTTTCAGGCTCCATCTCTTAAAATGTCATTATAACCTGCCTTCTGTTTATTTTATATCACACAAATTTGAATATTTTGGGGTTTTTTTGACTGTTAATCAGACAAGATCCCTGCTCTAGTTTTAATATTTTCTAGCATGTGACAAACTAAACAATCCATGAACCAAAAAAAAAAAAATCAAATCAACTGATTATGAAGGCAATAACAAGTTGACAGTCAAATATGCTGCAGTGCTGAGTACAAAAGCCTGTCGGACCATTTTCATTTTAAAAACATGCAAAAGTTATTCTCTAATTGAAGCCCACAATGGGTTAAAGGCATATGTGTGGGGACCGGAGGCCAGCTGATCCTGCTGGAACATCCAGTCAATGAGGCTTGACCTCTGGATGACTGCTCCGTGGCTAATGTCTGCCCTGTCTGGGACCTGAAGAGTCTCAACACTGCCCCTCTAATTCCCTCAGTACGAATTGTCTGTCTGACTGCGCTGGCACAGGACGTTTGAATATCGGGACAGATTTAAACACTGATTTAGAGATGTCAGCCTGTCCCAAAATGCATCAGGAAGAGGGACAGTTGATTCTTGCTAGCTTGCTGCTCTGACGCACACGCACGAACGGTCTGTGCTGGCAAAGGCGAAGCTTTAATATAAATGTCCCCTCAGCTGGAAATTGTTTCCAGTGCAGCTGAAAGGCTCCTTTTATTGAGCCAGTCAAACACTACCCTCCCATCCCTTATTTCTCCTACACACACACACACACACACACACACACACACCCATACTCTCTTTCTACTCAACATTTAGACTTGCAGGGAAATGCAGTTTTTTTTCTTACCTGAGAGCTTTTGTTTTACATCTATTTAAATAATATGTAGGAAAATTACAGCTTATGGAGAGTCCCCTCTACTTTGACTTTACTGGAATGACAAGGACGTTAAATCAAAAGACTGTATCAAGATCTCCCAGTTTGTCAGTGCAATTAATGCCTGCTTTAAAACTGAAATCAATAAAGTATGTGCACTAAGAACATTGATCGAGCACGTCATTTGTGAAGAATATCCATAAGTAACTTATTATCTAACAGCTACCCAACTCCCAGTCTCCATTAATGAGTCACATTAGTTCACATTACTGATTGGCCAAAAATTGTCTGAGTAGAATATTTAATGAGACTAACATGCCGCTTCACACAACTAAATCAGTTGATATTAGAAATTATACAAATGAGCCACATGTTTTTCACCACTGTTTACTGCTTTGGAAAATAAGATCTTTATACATTTCAGCAACATTAGTTTATGTATGGCTGCTCATTTCAGCTTTGCATGTAACTCTTGACCAGTCCTTAATACCAGTTTCTCTTCCTCCTTTTAGTTTCGCAATTCAACCAGCCTACAGCATCCTATGAATCTCATTTAGTACCAGCAGGGCACTACCTCATTAATTCTAACCAAAACATTGTTGTTTTTCTCGTTTTTTTAAACTTAAAGATGTATTTCACTGCTGGGAGGATGGTCTTTTAATAAAACTACCCTGTCAATGTAGTAGAAAGATGTAAATAGATGTAAATTGGTGCTACATAAAAAGAAAACAAAGGAAAAAGGCTATGGCATTCACGTTTGCTCTCCAGAGTAGAAAACCTACAACTACCAGAATGCACTGCACCAGACCAGTAAACACTCCCACTGGTCGGCGACGTACTCCAACTCGCCCCTTTGACACAATGGCGGCCAGGTGGTAACAGAGGATCACATATTTCAGTTAAACGTTAAGCTAAAACATGTTTCTGAAAACATCTGAGGCGAGGAAATAGGCAACACAGAAACAGAATCATGGTTTATTTTTGATGAGTGCTGCTTAATTTTACCGCCTGATCTCAGCATTTTCACCCTGTGCAGGAAACAGTATGATGCCTACATCCAGTTCACAAATCGTACTCGTACTGCAAGTACGCAGTGCAGCAACAGAATCTTGGATTATATTTGATCAGCTCTATGTGATTTTACAGTCTGGACAGAGAGTTTGGTCTGAGTTTCGAGAAAGAAAGAGAGAGGGACAGGTTTATTTCTTGATCTACTTCTATAAACTTTGTGTCTAAAGAGGTGGTGGGCAATACAAAAATGCAGAAGTACAGCCTGCTCAAGCAACAGTCACGAGAGCAAGCGAAACATCGCCGGATGACAAGTTTTGCATCATTCAGTGATATTTCCACATAGGGGAGAAGGGAGATCTAGGTACTGGTTAGATGGAAGGAAGTTTACCACATACTATCCTTACAGTTGTGATAGAAAACTGGTTAGAAATCAGCAAAGTATTGCTTTAAGATTCAGTAAAACACCAAAAGGGGCAATGGAACTTTTTGAGTTTTTTTTTTTTTTTTTTCAAACAAAAAGAAATTTGCATTTTGATTTAATAATTATATTAACAATTAATTGAATAAATACAGTTTTAACAAATAAATAAAAAGGTGGAGAATTTCACTGGGTCTCTTGTGGCTTGTCAGACTTAACTGAGAGATATAAGGAACCAGTGGCACAGAGTAACATCACTATTACGTGCAAATAATTGCCTCTGGATGCACCTCTAGTTTGTACTGTTCTCTGTTGCAAAAGTGAACTGGAGTGGGTGTTACCCAACAGCAAACAGGTCACACTTAGCAGGAAGAACAGGTTGTGCTTTAGTTGTTTTCCTCTATGCAAATGTGTGCAGGCATGAACAAAACAAAAACACACATACTTCGAAAGTGGCTGCAGGCTCACAGATTCTTGTTAGGACTTTGTCGTCTTGGCGCCATCTGAGTGCTCGCTTATTACTCATACTTACACCCACTGATTTATGTCATGCTCTGACTCTGTAACACTTGGCATAAAACTAAAGACTGTCCTTATTTTACTTCTGTCCTGAGGTGTCCAGCATGTACAGAGCTGTTTTTGCAAGAGCTCAGTGCTGAGGAATCAGTAATTAGCACTGCTAATTTGGTGTAAATTACATTGCTATCACTTCCTCTGTGATGTTCATATTCAAGGACATGAAGACATGCAGCATACAAGTGCCTATTCACTGTCAAGAGAGATCAGGACCGGAATCAATACACCAAAAGTTTCCTCTTGAACCAAGACCCCGGGAGCCCCCAAGACGGTGAAGTAGTTGAACACATTCCTCAGCCTGAGCAAAGCCATACCTGCCAACACTGACTGCTGAAAAGAGGTGGATTTTCCAGCAGAATAAGCCCTTATCCCAACACGCACACACCAACTTTTTTTTTAGAAACCCTCTGGGTTACTCACAGAACTATTCAGTCTTCTAGCTGGGCTGATCCGAAATACAAACTGACAACAAAGGAGATAGGGTCTCGCTTTCAAGCCTGGTGAGTGAAATCTAAGAGCTGGCTTCATCCTGAAGACTTCATCTTGGTGGTGTGATTTAAATTTGCTTTGTGCAATGTGTCTCTAGCTTAAATTATCATGAGCATTAAAGCAAGCAAAAACCTCTTAACTCCAGTTTTAAATGAGTTATCAAAAGCAGACATCCATATTAACAGACATGCATCCGATAACCCAGGTTACCACACATGGCTACCCTGAGCTTTACGTTTGCCCCACAGACAATATACACACGAAGAATTCCCACTTGTGGTTGTAGGCCTCTACCACCCAGTCAAGATGCAGTTCACATCCATGTCTGTCCAGACTCTTATGTAGCCATGACAGTTGGCAGTGGAGGAGAAGTTGATTGTTTATTTTTAGTGCAGGGCCACCCAGACCTTTACAATCCTTCCCATGGACAACATTAGTAGGCTATGCTGTTTTATGTTGTTATCACCTGCATGCATGATAGGTTGTTACTGTCTTGTTTTTTACTCAGATGTGGACTGCAGAAAGAAGTGGAAGTACTTGCAGGACAAGTTCATATGAAAAGTTGATTTGAGAGGTAGGCAGTGAGAGGAAGTGGTGCTTCAGGCTTGCTCTTAGTTTCTTGAAGTGCTTTGTGAAAGAAAAGCCAACAACTTCAAACATGCCCCAAACAAGTAAGTCGGTCCAGACCTTAAATCCAACCAAGTAAAAACTCATGTCTCAAAACGTCTTGTCTCCATTAGCTGTATTCTACCCAGCTAGGGCTAGCGTGGTTTTATTTGTATTTCGGTTTTATTTCCTGTAACTCTCTGGTTGCTTATTAACCTCGGCTTGGGCCTGGTTAAGATGTAAGTGCTTAACCCTTCAAAACCTGAACAGATGAGTTAGATTTCTTTCTAAAATATGGGAGAACAACACGACTTGGCAAGAAATGTCCCACAAATTGCAAGAAACTGTATGTGACATGACAATTACCTAAAAATTGTTTTTAAAAATAAGGGGGTTATTAGAAAATTATCCAAAAAATAGAAAAAAAAAACACAAAACTATAATTATTAATAATGTAATATTTTAAATTATGTTACAGAAAAAAAAATAAATAAAATATATCAAATAAATATGAATTTTTAGGTCATTTTCTTGTTTGTTTGTTTTACTTTTTATTTATTAAGTTATTTCCTGCTAATTTTTGAGCCATGTCTTGATAAGTAAGTTGAGAGAAATCAAACCGATCTGCTTAAGTTTCAAAGGGTTAAAGTAATGTTAGTGTGCAACTTAGTAAAACCTTGTATAATCCTTACAAAGGGGTAAGAGTGGGAGCGAGGCACCAAATGAGCAGGCAGTAGTCAATCTGTGACTCCTCTCACCCCTGTCCCTACTGTCCCCTCTACCTTTGCCTTAACTGGATGTCCAGTTCCAGAGAAAAGCTATGTCTACTTTGGAAAAGCCCCAAAATGATGATGAGCTTTACTTTCTGAGCCTTTTGGGGACTTATAGGAGGTTGTCTCTGCATGAGGTACGAAGATATGAAGTAGAGTAATGCACGCGTGCACTCACACTCACACACACACACACACACACACACACACAGCTATTCATTCCCTCTTAATGTTCCACACACTGAGTATTTTTGGAACCTTTCTCTGTTATCTGATTCACAGTTAATGAATTTCAGTTTATTAAAAAATACTGTTGCATGTATTAATATTTTGTACCTCATTCATGTTAATTGCGGTTGTTTTGTTTTCCTTCTCTTGGCTGCTTATTACTTTTTCTGTGTTTTCTCAATGATAATAACTCAGTTTACAGTTGCACTGTTGTAATAGCAAAATAAATGCTATGAAATGAGTTGCCAGAACCCCGAAAGTGCTCTTCAACACTCCCCTTGCCCTTGACAGCCAGTAGTAGACCAGCTTCCCCGTCTAGGTTCTGCCTAGGGTACAGTCACGTCATGAGGCATTGCAGGGGAAATGCCTCATTAGCGCCAAAGACATGACAAAGCATTGGCCCTCGATGTTGGGCACCAAGAAGAGCTGCGTCCTCTGGGAAGTCAAGACCTCCTTTGCAGTGAAGAGCTCTTCTAAATGTAGAGGCAGCGAATATGCCACCATCAATACTTTTGCCATATGTTGCAACATCCACCACAACGAAATGGTAGCAGGCATCTGCCACAGTGGAGAGTGGCCCTCTATAATTGCATTAAAGGGATCTGCTGGAGGCAGGGGCCTCATGCTTTCTATGGAAGGCCCAAATTCAGATGAAGAAATCCCACAGCCGCTGTGATTACTCTCCATCTATCCTTCTCGGGTGAGGGCACGCACTCCCCCACTAGGTTTTTCTAGATGGAGTTTTGTTAAAAACGGTGAAAAAAGTTAACTATTCCTCCCTATGAACAAGATCTTTTTAGTTTAATACAAAACTAGTAACCATTTAATCTGAGCAAGAGTAGTAAATGGGTATATTTTTGTCTGACTCAGTTCATTGCAGCAGGTACCTGAGGTATTTCAACATGTATAAAAATAGAAACTAACAATATAATTATTTGTATATTATACTGTGTTCACCCATTGAAAATGCCATTGAATATTCCTGCACTTTTCTTAAGATTTTCTTAAAGAATATTGTTTTCAAGAAATGTTATTTGTTATTTTTTGTTTAATGTTTTACAGGATAATGTGTAAAGTGCAACACATTTCAGTGGCATTTGACTTGCAATTTATTATTGAAAAATGTGATCAAGCATTTCAAATGGCAGTACTTCTCAGATAATGTTTAAATGTATTACTATGCTACATTTTTACTGTTTTCCGATTGTTTTTCCGTTCTTTTAGACTAGTCGACTAAATTTAGGTATCTGTTTAAACATCAGGAAAAAATTGTTCTAAAAGAACCCAACTGATCAGTAAAAGACACAGCACCTGCAAGTATGAAAATCCAAAATCTCATAGCTGTCAATCTACAAAAAGGGTAATAGTTATTGCCGCCTAAAAATTTGATATTCCGGATATTTTTAACCACCAAGAGCAATATGACTCCCATAGAGGAAACATGCAGTTATAGAGAATATTATGAATAACTGATCAGCTGAAAAAGACATGACAGGGTGTTGACAGGTACAGTAGGAATCATTATTCATAGAGGACATCGCACAGGAAGCACATGCACAGACACATGCCACACTGAAAAATACACATACAAACATGAGCAAATCAACAGTTACATAAGCAATCAATGGATGAGAGGTTCTCAATAGGACTTCCTGTTGGTGTTGCAGACATATATCAATACAGTTGAATTAATTCTACACAGTTGCAGAGGACTGCTGGACATACACACTGACAAAAGCTTTGCTAATACCAGCTACTGTCGAAACAATAACAAAACACTTTGCAATCCTTCTTAGGGAGACAGAGCACAGTCTTACAGCTAATCAAAATATAACAACTAATTCCTCTGTTATTGTTTACCGACTCAGTGCAAAGTAAAACCATTAATAACTAAATACTAAGCTCCTGCATTGCACATCTGTCAGTGTTTGAACTCTGTGTCGTCAATTTCCTGAAATCCTTGAAATGAATATGAATCGAGCACAACTCCTGCACCTTCAGAGCTGCTGTCAGAACTTTCTGTGGCGCTCCAAGGCCTGCATGTGACAATGTCAGAGTCGATATATCAGCGCCTGCACCCAGGCGGGATGATGTAATCCTGATCTGTGACTCAGGCTTGCAACACATGGCATCGGCAAGCACACACATATTCACCGACATGCTTCATCCAACTGCCAGGATTCAATAGTGTTATTTCTCCCTCTGAATGTGTCAATCAAAGCCCTGTCAGCAGCTCTCTCTGCCCGAGGCTGAAAACCGCCTGCGGACCTTTCCCCGTCTCTAGCTTCTCAGTGTCAGTGCTGAGCCAAGCTCGAGTGGGAAGGGGACAGGGAGCGATGTTTTCAGCAACAAGGATTCCCCACCCCATCGTTCTTTCATCCGACACACCACTGACCTCCGACCCTAACCTTTGACTCCTTTGTGTGTGTGTGTGTGTGTATCTGAGTGTGCCAAAAAGGGAACTTTTTAACAATCCCGGAAAAAACTGTAGACAGCTTTCAAAGCATCAACATTATAATTAGCCACACAGAAAGTAACACTATCTAGTTACTAACTTTTAGACATATACCGATAAAGTAATGTACAAAATCCACTCTTCTGGATAGCTACGTTATAATGATCATACAGATATATTTCTCAGTGGTCTTTTTGCTAAAATACAACCAGAAAATAAAGAAAATATGTATACAGTATTAAAAACCGCAATATTTCAGAATAAAACAACTTCAACAGGCTAAAGTTCCAAGGATTTAGTGTGACCTCCCTTTCCATTTAAACTCTCTTTGGCAAACAATATGAGTTTTACAATGCTAATCTTCTGGTGTATTTACATCAGGCTGCATTCACGACATGTCCAAAGCTCAATATTGATTGTTTGTATGATTCCATGTTTCACAATAAATTTTGACTTCAGTCTGAAGAAGCCATTTTTGGTGTTTTAATACATGGTACATGTTTACTTGTGTTCTTGTGTACTTTGTTTGTATCTTCATACAGCGACTGATAAATAAATACATAAATAAAGTAACATCATTAGATATAGATTCGTATACATGAATCTTGCTGAGTTTTGGTCTTTTATAATAGTAAAATGAATATCGAGGGTTGGACTACTTGCTGGATAAAACAAGTGATTCAAAGGCCCTGACACACCAAGCCAACGGTCGGCTAATGATCAAAGTTAGACTGTTCGTGAGTGTCCGTCACTTTAGTTGCTACCAAGTGTCCCCCATCATTGGCCCTCCTTGGCTTTATTTCCACTGATTCAGCATGTTGAATCAGCGTTGGCTACTGCGAAGCCCATCGGTGAATAAAATCACTCAGATTGGCAGTTCAGCTCAGCGCACAAGAAGAGAAACGGACTGCAGTAATGCCAACAAACATCTAAAATTAAGAGGGAGTGAGAATGAAACACACTTATTATATTTGGCTAGACTGTTTTTCTTTAGCCATTGAGCTCTTTAGTAGAAATGTTTCCTGATGGTTTGTGTTATTGTTGAGTAGCCCACGGTAAATGTCATTTGTTCTTCAACACTGGATTTTGTTGTGGTAATGTGCTAATTGGCTATTTAGCATAAAGACAGTCTTCCTGTTTCCCTTTTTGAAAGTCGATGACAAACGTCCATCCTCAGCTGGTATAGAGGGGTATTTTCTTTCACGCAGACACAGAACCTACGTACGTGCTGGTTGGCCATCAGTTGTAGTCTTTTTGGCCAACACACAGGCAACATGAGGCAACGCAGCAGGGTGATTTTGTCGCTGCTTGCTCTCTGATGTCAGTTTGGTGTGTCTGGGCCTTAACACACCTCCTTGGGCTTTAGGAATTTGTGACAGGCAATTTTTTAAACCATTTTCTGACATTTTACAGACTAAATAATAATCGAGAACATAATCATCGATAATCAACATAAGCATCTGTTGCAGCCCTAAATAACAACCAACAAAGTCCCAATGTTTATTATAACTAAGTTTAATTGTACTAACTTTATTAACAATGTTCCCATCAAAGGACGCCAGCAGCATTTCCCAACAATAATATTAAACCAGAGCTCATATGGTGAAGCTGCTGTTAGGCTAAATTATTGAATGAGTAAAGGTCTAAGGACTGAAATAATATTAATAAACTGGGTGCAAATGATTTTTTGTCCCCACTCATTTAAGAGTTAGCAATCATGCATACTTAGTGTGCAAGAAAATTCCTAAATAATTTCACTTGACATTTGAAGGGTTAATACGCTCTATCGTACCTCCTGGTCTGGGTGAGCACAAGGGCTGTTACTGCCACCTCCAACACAAATTAACACATACTCACCACTGCACAAATGACAGGGTGTTTGAATACTACCCACTGAGTGTGTATGAATGTTTAAGTGTTTTTGCAGTGTTTATTTCTTCATCTCGTATCAGGATCGGGATGTGTGCCTGCACGCCTTCAGCAAGTACATCCGACCATGAGGAGTGACCACGCAGTCATCTTGTTACCACTTCCGCCTTTGGCTTCATTAATGGATAACAAATGATTTATTAATGTTTTATACATCAGTTTGAAGAACAAAGACAGTTCTTGTTACTGAAACTTAAAACAATGAAGAAAATTGCTGTGTAAGAATTATTAAAAATGAATTTTGATTTTAGAAAACACCTGAAACTAATGGAACGGTTTACAAAGTCCATCACAAGTTCCCAAAGTCAATCAGGATATAGACAAATGACTTGTTTCATCTGACCAACAGTCTGAAACCACAAAATAGTCAGTCTATTAAAAACTATTATCTGCAATTATTTACATTTGAGAATGCTGGAGCCATTTTATTTCTTTATTTATTTAATTTCTATGCTTAAAAAAAGTTGCTTTTCAATTAAATAATGTTTTTAAATACTCCGATACATGGACATAGATTTAAAGGTCTGGAAACGGGCTAATTTCTGAACTGCTCTCACAGTAAAGTGTTACCGTTTTGTATTTTCCCTTGTGTGTGTGTGTGTGTGTACCTGTATCTCTCTATCTTGTCTGCCGTGCTGGGACATATCAAAAGCTGTGTTTGAAACTCACTCTGCTCCGTGGGATTGTCAGATTTTTTTGTGGAGTGTATTTATTCAGCGTATCTTATCTGAGCTGAGGTTCTTTATTCATCTCCTGCTTCTGTACTGCTCTCTCTGTTGTCTATTCGTGGTAACAAACACACACATACCTGCAGTGCACCCCGACACAATCCCTCCACATTCTCACACGGGCAGACCTCCGATTCAAGCGTCCCGCTGTTGCCATGGGGATCATTTCAGCCTTGTCAGCACTTCTGAGGTTTTGCCTGGAGCGACGGTAATTTGCTCCCCTCCCCATCCTTCACTCTTCCTATCCCTCCACCCCTCCTCCCTTTCTCCTTTCCAAGACGGGGAAAAAAATCCCATCCTTCATTCTCAAGAGGCATGACTATTTCTTCTCCTATTCTTCCTCTCAGATTCATTCACCCACAATGTTTGGCACCGGCAATCTCCTCTCCTCCTACTCTCCCTCCCACTCTACACAGCCTTTATAAGAGTGTGTGCATACACTTGCTCCTTCCCCAGACGGAGAGAGAGTTGGGAGGAGAACGAAGAGGGCATCTGCTGCTGATTTCAACCACACAGGATGCGATAAATGCAAACATTTCCTTGGAGAACACAAGCAGCTAGTTTGATGTATAGATTGAGCTAAATAGCAAAAGGAAGCAATCGCTCTTAAGATTTTCACTGAAACGTCTCGCTTATGTGCAGAATTTGACCTTTATGTTTCTGCTGCAGGCATGTTAATAACGTGAGTGTGACGACAGCATCTCTGACAGGAATAAAATCCATTTTAAAACAATGCTTGAGAGCTGGCAGTTGGAAAAATATCATTATTTCACCGTTGAACTTTATGCCCGGCACTGGCGATAAATGATGCGATAATAATGTGATACTTCCCCCACGGGGAAATTATCACAGTGCAAATCAGGCTGAGCCATAAACCAGCTGGCGGGGATTCAGTGTGTTGCTTAAGGACACTTCAGCAGGGAGGCTGGAGGCTTGAACCAAAGTTCTCTAGCTGAAAAAACACTATTAGGACTGTAAACTGACCCATAACACTGTGACTGAAGTTCATATGAAGCCTCACACATCCACACAGATGGTGACATAACGTAAGACCTTCTATGAACGTTATTTAGATTTAGCTACCATAAATAAGGGTTAGCAGTGGACAGATTTGGCTCATGATTATGTCCATAATCCATGGAAATTCCTTGCGATGTGCTATACTTAGATGCTTTAGCTTTGACTGGACATATACACAGAGGCCCGCTCACCTCTTACTTCCTCATAGTATTATCCCAACAACATAATGGACCTGCTGTTCAGGGGATCAGCTGAACTTGGACGCAGGAGGCACAGCTGGGTTAGCTGATCTCTGCGTGGAGGCACACATTACGTGGTTTATCCTGTCTATAGATAGACCTGGAAGTATTCTTAAAGCCACTACGCACAAGCAGCAAAGATGATAGGCATAAACCTGCCAGACAGAGAGGAAATATCATGTCTAAGACTGGGTGAGCCCAACTAAACGCATTTTATACGCCTTTTAATATGTGGGATGGCTTACCCACGAGATGCTGACATAAATCTTTTTGATGAGAGTTCGTAACACACACACAGTCAGTAAGCAAGTGTAAAATAAGTCATAAGAGGATAGTGTCTTGTGAGGGTGGGGATAAGCTGATAAAGGCACCTGATGATGGCCACAGACTTAAGGTTACAGTTTAGCCTCCTAAAGCACCACTACATCAGTTGGTGTGACATGATGGGGTTGTTGCAGCGATGCAATTACCAGTCGTCGTGCACTCCAGACAAGCAGCCACCTTTCCATTAAACAGCTATACTATCTGAGATGCAGCAAAATGTCTAACATAAAATATACAAAGAAAACAGATATGATTAAGAGCTTGGCGGATTGATTTGAGAGGAAGTTTTGGATGACATGCCCATATGACCAAACTGGAAATCCCTGTTTGACTCCAATACAAACACACCTAACTAAAATAAAAATTCAACGTATGCGTTCCTTTAGAAATACGGATGTATGATGTCTGCTTCCATTCACTTCCATACAATATGAAAATAAATAACTGGGCTTTTCAAACTTGCTTGAGTCATGGGATCTGTCACAGTGTGCATCAAGACTGCAACTGTATTCATTACTGACCAAACTGTATGTTGTGTTTCCAATTTCTTAGATTTAATCAATAAAGAATCTGAAATACATAAATACATTTTGTCAAAAACTCAAACGTATCCCATGTAATCGCTATATAAAACAGAGAGAAGTGGCATATTCTTACATTTCAAAAATCAGAACCAGCTAATGTTGTTTATAATAAAAATAAAAATCTATCCATCAATACTTAGAATTTGGGACATAACAAACTCCAACACAAAACTTTATTTAAATGCCTTTAGAAAATGTTAAATCAAACTGAAATGCTCAACATCATATACAGCAAGTTCCCAGCAACTTCTTTTTTTGTTAGGTCAAGTGAAAATTTAAATTAAAAATGAATAAATAAAAATAGCTCCCTGAGTTTTTACAAAGTAAAAATGTCTCAGTGCTATCAGCGATCATAGAAACAAAATGCCAATACAGATAATCGGCAAAATGTCAAATATCGGCCCAAATAATCGTCCAGGCCGATAATCTGTGGACCCTTAATAATTATGATAGCAATAACTTTATTAAGGACACAGAAAAAGGTACATAATGTACTACATAAAAGCAGACAATAGTCTATGTACAAAACACAATTAAAGAAAAAAACAGGAAATACACAACACTACATTACGCAAGTTTATATGACAAATACCAAATTCACGCAACTGCTCCCACAAACAAATTGGAGTAGCAGTGGCTCCACAGTCTGGATGACTGTGACTTTCAATACTTGAGTAAATTTAATAGCATAAAATTACTTCTGATTCTTACCTAAAGTAAATATCAAATACTTTATTGTTATTGGTGACTTTAACTTCTACCAAAGTAGAAGAATCTGGCATGATATCTGCACTTTTACTCAAGTATGGCTTTAAGATACTTCATCCACCACTGCTGATGAGAATTAAGTAAAACATGCAGTTTTCTCTCCAAGGTGTACTGCAGATCCACAAACCCAACTCTGGTAGGAGAGTGTTGCCTGGAGTTCATAACTGAAATACCAAACAGGAACTACACAGTGATGTCCTCAAATCAAACTAATGACACCAGCACTCTTTGACGCTCAAACGCTGCTCTCATTTGGTCTTTTTGTGCGGAAAACCTTGCGGAAATGAATGGATGTGAATGGTTAAGTGTGAAAAGCTGTAAATTCTCTCACCATGTCCGCTGGGGTGCTGCCCGTCATGGTGAAGGTTTTCCCGGTCCTCGGAGGGGGTTCACACTCACTCACACAACACAAGGACACAAATATCCCCTCTTTTCGTCCCCCCTGTCAGGGCTCAAACACACGTCGTTGTTTGGGGTTAAAAGCAGGAAACAACGGTGTATTTCCCCGGTGACTTTTCTCTCTCCACAGTCACAACACTGAGGTAGACGAGACGTGTTACGACGCTTCTTCCTCTCTATTGCACAATCATTTCGTTGATCATTTTCCACACAAACTGGGAAATTTCGAGGTGTAGTTAATGTTAGCGGGATAAGCTGTCGACCCGAGGGCCTCCTCCGACCCTCCAAACATCAAGAATATCCTGCTTTAGAAAAGGTGCCTACGCCATGCGAAAAACCCAATACTGCTGGCACATCCGGACACGGACCTTTTTCTCTGTTGTTGAAAAAGAACAAAAAATATCCGCAAGGTTACCGTCCTGCGATAAACTCACACACTTCCGCGCGCTGGTACAAAAACGGTGAAATTTGTCCGTCCCTCGCTTTACAGCGGGAATTTGTGAGGATTGTTGTTAATGTTGCAGACTGCGCTGTTTTACCTTTGCGACCCGTTCAGCTGTCACCCTACCTCTGAGAGCGACGCCAAGCTGCTAACGGAAACGGACGCGGGACTTCCGGTTGAGTTTTTCCAAATAAAACAGCTTAAATCTTCACTGTTGGCATGCACGACTTCTGTTTTTTTTTATTTTTTTTTTTATTTTAGCCTCAAATTTAATGTCATTGCACAGAATAGCCTACACAAGAAAAGTTACTTGGACAATGAAATATTGTTTAGCATCTTTATAGAATATAGCCTACAGTAGCTATACATAAGCATTAGTTGCAGCCCTAAATAACAACCAACAAACTCCCAATGTTTATTATAACTAAGTTTAATTGTACTTTAACTTTATTAACAATGTTCCCATCAAAGGACACCAGCAGCATTTCCCAACAATAATATTAAACCAGAGCTCATATGGTGAAGCTGCTGTTAGGCTAAATTATTGAATGAGTAAAGGTCTAAGGACTGAAATAATATTAATAAACTGGGTGCAAATTATTTTTTGTCCCCACTCATTTAAGAGCTAGCAATCATGCATACTTAGTGTGCAAGAAAATTCCTAAATAATTTTACTTGACATTTGAAGGGTTAATTAAAACAGCTTAAATCGTCACTGTTGGCATGCACGACTTCTGTTTTTTTATTTTTTTATTTTAGCCTCAAATTTAATGTCATTGCACAGAATAACCTACACAAGAAAAGTTACTTGGACAATGAAATATTGTTTAGCATCTTTATAGAATATAGCCTACAGAAGGAAAACTCAACTTTCTCTGCCCACGGGCCACTTTTGCACACATTTGCAAAATTTTAATAATAAGCCCTGCTGCAACAGCCCCAAAAAGGTATGGTGTATTAAGGGGCATTTTTAGAATTTAAGGACATTTAGGTTCCTCCCTTGGCACATTTTTGATGAAAAAAGAGTTTTATCCTTTTTTTATGCATTCTGACACCATATTTACACCATATTTATATTAAAAGTGCATTAAAGAAATCCCAGTGTCGAACAGTTTATTTTCATTGTGGAAGAGAAAATGGTTGGTGAGCCACAGGGGCCAGATTTGGCCCGCAGGCTGTAAGTTGAGTATTACTGGCCTAGAGAATTGCTTAAATAGTGAGGATATGGATACAAATGTAGCACAGTTCATACATAGGATTGATGTGAAATGAATACACTAAGATACCATATATACAGTAAAAAAAAAAACAGAGCAGTTAATGGCAAAAGTAAGGCATTATATATGGAGTAAATAGCAGGAGGTAGCCTGTATAAGTATAGATTAGCCTGTATTCCCAACGCAAAGGGAAAAAAAAGGACGCTGTATACTTTCTTGCATTTAACCTGTGTACTTTTTTACACAGCAAATAATACCCTTGGTTATCTTGCTCTCAATAATACTAAAGCTGTACAAAAGAGAAAGAAACTCTTTGTGTATTTATTAGTTTTACTCCATAATCCCTTTTAGTTTCTTCAATATAGACATGATATTTAAGGATAAATAATGTGGCATTTTCACCTTTGCTATAAAGAGCATGGTGATCCTTTGACCTATGTATTTTTAGGGGAATGCTAACTGTAAATTTAAAATATCATATTTTTTTTCCTTTTATGCACTCAACCATAAAAGACAAAATCTCTTTTTACGCATAGACTTAATGCAGTTTTATATGTGTATGTGTACAGCAGAGAAGAGGAATGGGTAGAAATACAGCAGAGAAAATAATTTTAGCAAAAATGGGGTTGTATTCATCTGACTCATCAGCCTAAAGCATTTAAATAAGTACAATTCAGCCTTTAGACTCATTAGTTACATTATCTCAAATCAACATGTTTTATTGTCATATAGCCTTTAGGTCTCAGTCCTAACATAGCAGAAGTTTGTAACAAGCAAAGTGAGAACTAATAGGCCTACAATTTGATCAGTTCCATATTTAGTTTCTAATATTGTTAATAATTTTAGATTGTTTTATTCAGGCCGAAAAAAACAACACAAAGTAACACCCGAAAGACAACACAGAACAACACCCGAAAAACAACACAAAAATGGACGCATATGAGAATGTTAACTTTGTTAAAGAGGTTTTGAAGGAAGGTGTGATTACACTTTGTTACGTATGATAAGAAAAAAAGTAGCATTTTATTGTTATTTCTAGTTTTATATAGTATTATTTTGGCACTGTAATCAAAACCTTTTTGATTGATATCTAGCATAAAATGAATAGATAATAAAACATTTTCAAAACTGAATATAGCACCAACAAATCCGTAACATAAAGACATACTTTATTTAAAACCTGAAAATGCAGTATTCTACAAAATGCTCAATATATTACCATGACTGTCATTGAGATTTTTTTAGGTTTATTCAGAGGTTTCTTTATTTTTTTTCCATTTTAAATTTATGTTTTATTTTGAAATCGACATTACTGTATATCCGGGTTTAATGTTTTTCAACGGGCTGCTTTATGAAGCCCCTTTAAGAACATGGCGGCAGTCCCTGGATTGGGGAGTTGAACGGGGAGGAGAGTACTGGAAGTAGTGGGTGCCTGAGTGGGGGAAGAGTACAGCTTGGGTGGAGGGACACACCTCTTAAGAAACAAGCATGGAGGGGGGGTTTCCTTTTGAATAGTGACAGAAAGGAGAGCAGGTGTGGATTATCAATGGGAAAAGAAGAATTTCATGACAGACTGCTGATCATGTTTATATGCTACACCTCGTCCACACACAGGAATGAAGCCTTTAGTGTCTGTTTTGTGGCTGTAGAAAAGTTTTAATCAAGCCTTTTCTAACATCAGAACTTGTCATGTCAATAAAGGTCAAAGGTCAGATTTATTTGGGGTGGGCAAGAAAATCGATACAGTTTAGTATCACAAGATATTTTGTGTGGCAGTAACATGGATGCCAAGTATAGATATTTTTATTTCATAAATTGCTATTATTGAAAATACTAATTGAACTTCTGGGTAGCCAATTACAATAATAAATCCAACAATTGTGAAGAAAGGAAAAAAGCAATTAGGAAGGGAAGAAATTGTGTAACATAATTTTGTGTGTTATTATGAATCTGATTATGAATATAGTTTTTTCCAACCTTTTTTTCCCTAGACATTTTTCCGTTGCTTTTAAAAAATATTTTTAAATCCACTCATTTCTTGCAGTTCCTGGACATTTCTTACCAAGTTACTCATTGTCTTTTTTTCTGATTTTTCAGAAGATTCAAAACAAATTAGCTCAAGTTTCAAAGGTTTAAATACTTGTGAAAGGTGTTTGAAAGCAGCATGAGATAAATTATGTTGCTCCAGATTTCAGAGGGTTAAATATCGTAATAATATAATATCATGGAGCCTTTGGTGATTTCCACCCCTAATACATACCGCTACTAACGGTTAGTTAAATTTGCATTTATGCATAATGACAGTTAGTCCACTAGAAGCGATCATTGACTTAAAGGATATCACGAGGATAAAAGGCTGTTCATCTCTCTGTAATGACTTACTGTAATCAATAAATTATCCAATCAGTGTCCAGGATGGCATGGGCTGTCATGGAGAGTGACGAATGTCTGACATAGTGGAAACAATTCCATAATGGCCTTTGTTAAGCAGCCTGAGAGACTTTTGGAGGTAAAAGTAACATTACATAAAGTATTACATACATTCCATACAGTATATATTATATATATATATATATATATATATATATATAGTAATATTATCATAAGGAGTTTAAAAAAGATGTGACACTTTAATAATATTAGTTCAATATGGCTGTGGGGTTATTTATAGCATGCATCTAATACATATGTAATATAATATCCTGTCCTTGGTGAAGTGCTCTGTCTTATGCGTGTGCCTCTGTGTGTGTGTGTGTGTGTGTGTGTGGGCCCTGTTTCCGTCAGAGGTCGAGATGTGTATCGGCAGCAGGTCTGTCCCCTCTCTGGTGGACTGAGTGAAATCCATTGTGGCATCAGGAGTGGCTTTTTCTCTGAGATCTACAGGATTAACTACCTAATCTCCTCACCATAAAGGGAGAGTGGAGAGAGGGTAGTGAGTCTGACCACACACACACACACACACACACACACACACACACACACACACACACACACACACACACACACACACAACAGCATAAGCACGCCTGCACAAAAACAAAAGTGAGGTGTGAATGTGTTTTTTGTTGACTGTGTTTCCAAAATTAAGGTCAGTGTATGATTAGGACATAATTGTTTAATGTATAAAATGAAAAATGTAAATATAAATATATAAATATGGCCACTCATGGCTCCAAAAAACCCAGATAGGCAACAAACCAATGGGTAACATCAAGGTAGCTATGTTGTTTTTACCAATATTTTGTATATGTTGTGTGTACATTACAAAAATACTTGTACACCCATTGATTGGTTATTTTACTGACTTCAGTATAACTACACAAATTGTATAAAATACAACTTAAAGTGACACAAGACAAGACTCAGTTGTCTGTGCTTATAAATAGTGAATGAACTTTCTATCACCCACAAGAACTGTGTTTAACTTTCACCGACCGCTGGTGCTTTAATAGGTTACATGAATCCGAACATGAAACCCATGTAGCCTACTGATGCACTCGACTCGCTCTTTTTTCAGTCATTGTGGTCATTTTCGTAAAGAATGGCCTGTGTGACAAATAATCCAAGTACAAGACCCCAACAATTCAATGAAAACTTAATGTCTAATGCAAAGCTTTAAAATTTAGCCTATCTGAGTTGTACTGTAGTAGAGGATTAAGATTTTTGTAGCTATGTTCAAAATGTACACAAATCTTTAGAGGTTGAAAATATATATATAATAACAGTACATATCTTTGGTGTCATATAAAACATAAGTGCTTGTGTATCAATATTTGACTTGCTGGTCATGTCATATATTCCAACCCAAACCAACATGTATCAAGATCAAACAGAAGTGCATAAGGGTAAAATGTGTGTGTGTGTGTGTGTGTGTGTGTGTGTGTGTGTGTGTGTGTGTGTTTCCCTCTTCAGCACTTGCCTGTACTTGTTCGACAGTGCAGGTCTGTGTAATATGAACCACCAGGTCACCTTTACAGTCCCTCGGTTCCTCTCTTTAAGGTCTGCTGATCAAACATAAATGTTACATTTTGTGTAAAGACAATACAACTCTGTAATCCTCTAAGCCTCTCGACTCTGTTCTGTTCAGGTATTCATCTGAGCAGCTGCGGTCTTACTCAGACCACACACACGCACATATAATACACATGAAACACATGTACAGAAACCGCAAACGGAAAGGAATCAGCAAGAATACGTTTTTGAAATGTCAAAGGGCATGATTAGAGTTTAACCCGTATATTGTGTCCACTTGCATGCTGTCAGAAAAGAAGATAGACTTTGATCTATTTCTGTTTGCAGTGTCACTACAAAACAGTTGCTGCTTTTTGGCTTTGAAGGGCAGTGTGCACGGCACACTTGGTGGTTGCCACTGCTCCATATATAAACACTGACGCTTAGCATAGCAGCGCTCCAACATCCCACTGCTTTGCTTCCACTACCTCCCCATGTTTCCCACAGATTATTAACATGCACCGTGTGCCATCAGCTATTCTGAGAGATCCTGCAGCAGACTTTGAGCTCAGACTGCGGTGCTAAGGTTGGTGTTGGGAGCCACCGACGCAACGCAACACCCAGTGTGCAATTCACATCCCCTGACTGAGAGGGCGATTCACTTCAGCTCTCCCAGAACAGGTGTGAGCAATTACTTCCCCACTATAACCACATTAGGCCTCTGTTTTATGCCCCCTTCCTGCTCGTCTACACTCTCCCTCAGTCACATCAATCCTTGACTGAGAGGTCGATGATAAGAACACTGACAGTCTTATTCTGAAAGGATAAGGTCACCCAAGTAAGAAAATCTCACTTCCTATAGTGGTTTACACTTAAATACTGGTTTGACTGGAGATGAAGAGCAGCTGGGAGCACCAGGTGGAGGTGATGAGGCTGATGAGGGGGAGTGGCTGGGTGGAGTAAGTGGAAAAAATCCCACAGCGGCAGGAGAGAGGTAGAGCAGACTGTGACATCAACAGTACAAATTTAATGTTTTTCCTTATTTGGCCTTATTTTGAGGAAAAAAATATGTAATTAAGCAGCTTGTGTTAAAAATTCTGATGAAACGTCATTTAACGAGGGCTAAAAAAATTTATACACCAATTTACAGACACCTCTCTCACAAAGTAAGTCAATGAGAAAAGAACATTATTGGGCCACGTGGCATCACATGATGGACTTAAAAATTGCGATCCTACATTTGGCCACTATGTGAATTGTTTACTGCACTATATATCTGTATTTTGTCAGTTACATACTAATCCATCATATTTGTACGTTCTTAAATATGTTTATGAAAAAAGAACTCACAGATCTTCTGACTACATAAATGGCAAAATCCTCTGAGATGATCAAGTTAAGTCAGACTAACTTGGTTTACTGAAGCTTTTAACACTGAGAAAGAACAAGGTAATTCCAAACATACATTAAGATTTATAGCTATATTTACTCTCTTTTTTTCAAGGCAATTGGTTTCCAGTATTATTTCAAGTGAGATCAACTTGTCAGATTTTAGTGTTATAATATCCTTTTTCACATTGCTAATCTACCATCATCGGCTAGAGTACTTTCACTTTCACTCATCTGTACAAACCGCTGGATTTGTCTAGTTTACAGTTGAAATACTTTCTTCTGCCATTGTTATGAACAGCTCTCATTAGCCCAGTCTTTTCTGTGACTGACAGCTCTGGTACACTGTCACCAATCCTCAAAGAGCTGCCTTTATTACTCGGGATCATGTTCCTCTCAAAAACAACAGTCTAAACCTGAGTTGGATTTGGCTCAGACTTAGCAGGAGACTGAGCTTATCTACAACGAACTGTTGTCGAGGGGATCAGGAGGAGGCGGGCGCTCCACTAATCTGCCCACCTGTCTAATACACTCAGTGGTAAATATACACAGGGATTTATCCTGAGATCCCTCTGAAAGACCTTTTTGCTGGAGGCTAAATCTGAGATACAAGTGTTTGTGTTTTGAATCCGTGCGGAGTGCAGTTGGCGGTTTGTTGGGTGATACACAAGGAGAGAAACAACAGTTACACACTCGTCATAGTTAAAAGCCTCCTCCTCTCTGCTGTGAAAACAATTTGTCATCATCTCACGTTTTTGCCATCTGTCTGCCACAGAAGGAGAATAACATCCATGCTCAGTGCTTGTATTTTGTCTCTGTGCACCTGCCTCTGAGTATAGATGCTTCTCTATCTGTTTGTGTTTACCCGTGAGTGGGATTTATTTAGCATTTCATGTGTCTCTCTGTTTGTGTTTGTACAATATGTCTCAGTGAGGCTCTATTCAGTCAACATTAACTGGCTTTTTACAAAATCTTGCCTCTTTAACCTATCTATGTAGGCTACAGGTGTGTGTGAGTGTACTCTCCAACAATGTGCTGACTGAAGAATGGGCTGTTATTGGCGATTCAAGTTATTGCCTCTTAACTACAACTGTGATCAAAGAAGAACTTGCATTTAATTAGAAGTGGTACCATTAACTATGCATGCCCTCAAAAAGGGTATTTCAAATATATATGAATCCATACCCAAATGATTTGCATATTCTACATAAACTAGAAAACTATAACTATAACTAACTATAAAACTATATACTATTCAGTTAAATGAACTGTTAAATTTGAAAGGTTGATCGAACTAGGAAAGTACCTTGAAAAGGGTTAGTTAATTACTATTAATCTGAAGTTATGCTTACTTTTTAAATATTCATCTATCTTAGGCATCATCATAATAACATGTCATAACTACCTTACACCAGGGACCCTCACATAAGAAACTATACTGTCACACACACATCTCTTTACACTAGGACACCAAAAACCCTCTGAAACAACCCTCTGGCCAATTTCTAAATTTATTTCAGCACAGCTTAATTTTGTTTTGTTTTTATACTATGAACAATACAGCCTCACAGAGCTGCTTGTAAGGCTGTAGATTTTGGTTTTCTTTAAGGACAACATCTTTCTGTCTTTCTTTTTTTCTTTCTTCCATCTTCTTTCTTTCTTCAGACAGACTGATTTGTAAAGGAGTCATATGGCATCAGGAAGGCAGTAAATCTTTAAAATGTTATCGTAAAAGAAAAATCCAGTTGTCACTGTGACATTGTCAAGCCTATATGCATTTGCAATGACTATGACTATCATCACCCTGCCTGCCTTCTTGGCATAATTGCAGTGTCTGTTGTTGTGATACTGTCTCAATCCTTTTCAGTAGTTATAGTTAGACATTATTAGCACACACAATTTTAGAGTTAAACCGCAGGCAGCTCCAGCCTCTGTGTACCTGAGTCAGCTTCCACTTCCTTCTTCACCTACCTATCTTTTGTTCTTCCTTTATCCATTCCTCTCTGTCTCATAGTGACTACACAGGTATAAAGTGGAGGGTGAAGCAGAGTTATCAGCACTGCACGACTGGCATTATAGCTACTCTGTGGATGTCAGGCAGTTATTACGGCACAAAATAGCTGTGATTAGATGAGCTGCGGTCTTCCCCATAGGGCTCAAAACAAAGACGGGTCTGTGAGCAACACCGACTGTGGCTGTTTGTCTCCCATGGTTGTCTTTTGGTCACATTACTTTGTGACACAACAGATAAGATTCACATCTGCTTCATTTAATTTCATTCAATGAACACGTGAAGGGTTATTTCTGCTGCGCTCATTTCTCAGCTGCTCTGCAGGTGGTCATTGGTGTTTGTTCGAGGATGTTGTTTGGATTCCCCTGGGCTTAACAAATCCAAACCTCAAGAATCTGAAGGGTAATGCAAGCATGCATGTAAACAAACTCCTGGTTCCATACAGCATCTCACAAATTCAAAAACTTTAGACAATGTGGACAATACAAGTGATACACACCTGTAATTAAGGGTAGAGTCTTTAACATTTAATACATTCGTTATTTTTCCTTCTTCTGTCTGCTATATGCCGTATACTACACAATAAAATAGCACTATCAAAATGATATATTTAAATACAAGGCAAAAAATATACTCTTACTATATTACATCAATTCCCCTTCAAAAAGTTGTCAGAGTGCTGCAGAGTGGGTCTTAAAACACGGAAATTAGTTAGCATTGCTGCCATCTGGTCCCCTCATCTCAAGTTCAGTGGGGTTTTTGAATGGTTTTGTGGTAGAGCTGACCCTTGAGAATCTGAGACTCTAATCATCAGTCAGCGACCCTCAAGTTTGTTTCAAGTTGAGCAGTCTTTTTTTCTGTGCAGTGTATTTCTAGGGACGTTTTGGTCCCCAGATTTTGCTGCAGAGTAACTGCTCTCTTTCACGCTACTCTTTGCTGCTGTGGACATGCAGGCAGCGGCACGGTGGGAGAGAAAGACCACACCATAAGGTGAAGAGGTGATGAATTTACATCTCACAGCAAGTTAATAGAATACAATTTCTGGCTTTTGTTGACATCTAGTGTTGGCAAAAAAGTTGTTGTGCATCTGCAATTTGATGTTAGTGCCATTAGCTTCTTTACAACATGGTTGAAATGCCACAGTCACAGTGATTGTTCCACTGACTTTAAAACTTTGTATGGAAAAAACATATCGTTGACTATTCATATTGACCAGCCAAATCCAATTTGACTGGTATAATTCTGAATGGGGTACAGCCTTAGTTTTTGGTAAAAAAAAATAGGGTCACACAACCTTCAGGGATATTGACTTTTTTGTTCTACAACATAAATCAGTAAACACTCCACTTGTGGATCTTGAAGCTGTTACATGTAAAACCTTGTACATGTAAAAAGGTGTTTTATAACAAGTTGCTAAATGAACAAGATGTTGTCGAGGACATCACGCATCATCACACCACCCACTTCTCAGGCAAAACACAAAGATGGGCAGAGTTAAGACCTTAAGACCTCTGCCCTTGCAAGAACCCAAACCGGCCACTATGGGAGTTCTAGTAACAAAATAAGTAGCATAGGTTCTGTGATGGAAGCATTAATGCCACTATTTTCTCATTGTTTTTTCAACAGAGCCTCTGTGAGACAGTGGCAGAGTGACGCACAGCAGTGGGCGAGGCCCTGCCAGATGGCCAGCGACAGCAGAACCAACTTCCAAAATTAAGACATTTTCATTTTTTTTCTGTTTAGGACTGTTTTCAAATGACTGTTTAAACTTTGTCCTTTTTTTAAAAAAAAAAATTGAACTTCCCTTCTTATATTTAAAGACATTTTAGCCTTCTTATTGTGTTTATTTTTGAATAAATTATTGTTCCTTTAACTAGATTTTAAGTCATCTCTCCTTGACTGTCCAGTGTTGCTCTCCACGTGGTCCAAATAATTCGACTTTTAGAAAAATCCTTAAGTCCCCCAAGTCGTTATAGTGAGCTTTATATATTCCGATTCCAATTTTATCAATCCTTCCAAAATTCATAAAAATGGTGATGATTTGTGAAGATGATCTTGCTGAGCAAAGTAGTATCATACACTTTTGTTTGCCACAGACCTTATTTTCTGCAGTAGATCATAATCAAATGGAAAATCCCCTTGACATTTTGATTAGGAAATGACAAGAAACTGAAAAATGTAATCTCTGCACCACTCTAGGAGGGAGGGGTGTTTGTGTCTTCTCTTCTGTCAGCACCTCACTTCCTGTTTTGTTTTCCATCAGCTGAAATTCACTGGCATCAGCTCAAGGGAGGATGTGTGTGTGAGTGTGTGCACTAACACACACACACACACACACAAACACATAAAGTTGATTAGGCACCGATGGCCTAAAAGGATGTGGGTGATCTAGGGTTTTTATTAGAGCAGTTTGCTTGTTTTTTTTTTCTAAGTTGACCTGATGAAAGATATCGAAAATTAAATGATTACTTCCTCATGACACACAAAAAAAATTCATGACATGTTGCAAAGAGTCGAAATCATTCACTCAGTGTTCATAGAGGTATTCATGTTATTGTATTCACCCCGATGGTGAAACTACATTGTCATTCTGTACTCAATCTGGGTGCACTGTTATAATAATGGCTTTTTACTAATATCCAATCAAGTTGTAAATTTTAATCAGTCTGATGGTTTTGGCTGATAACTGTTCCATTAATGAATGTGCCAAAAATCTGTGTCCTTATCCTAAAGACATTCGTTTGAGTCCGATAATAAAAACCTACTGGCACATAGTTACTCATAATACCCCTTTCAAAGTGCACGCTTTGACTCTGTGAAAATGCCCAAATCTTCAATCTTCCTTCAAGCTCACTTTGGAGGGTTTAAGATTAAATGGTGGACTCTGTTAAGTTTCGAAACATCATCAGTAAGCTGAGGGAGGTTGGGTTTCCCTGGGGCGCTACAACAAAATCAGTTACTTCATCTTTAAAGGGCAACTGAACAGATGCTGCTTGTGTCTAGAGGTCCAGCAGACTTTAAAATTATCAACCTGAGATGGCAGTGAAACAGTGCTTCTCAGCCTGGCATGAATTTAGTGGACCAAAAATATCAAAAACAACAACAAAAAAATTATGTGGTTATGTTTATTGGAGCTTTTTGTTTTATGTAGTGATGAAACATCACTCAGGTTGTTTTGAGGTGTAGATCAAAAAGTTTGAGAGTGTATCAGACACTGAAACTCTGAACAGTGGTTTACAGGACTTAACAATACTGGAAAGCTTTCCTTGTAACAGTAATTTTACATTTTATTATGATGATCACAAGGTGGACAGTATAAAGAGTGACAGTCTAAAGAGTGGCTCCATTTAAAAAATTGAGTGGGGCTGAGTTTTTTCATGCAGCGGTTAAGTCAGTCCAAACATGGCCTACTCTTTAAAGCTGCAATAATTGTTTTTTGAACACAAGGGGGCAGAAAAACATCAAAACAAGCTGACATGCATAGCCAGCACATGTCACAGCCTTATAATATTGATGTTGTTAAAGGTGCTTTAAGGAACATTACATAATCGCAGAAGTACTGGAATCACTGGAATATATAGAAGAGTATACCCACGTCCGTCTCAGTAACCCACCCATCTATCTAGCTGCACACCTGCCTCATCAATTATCTCCCATTACTACCCTCAAAACAGGCTGGATGTGCACACAACTAGAAGAACACATACAGCACGCGTGGAGCAATATACGCCTTTTCACTGAAAGACATGTTTACATTTAGGGAAAGCCAAGGTGTAAACAATAAAAAGCATGATGGCTGAATTCCACTTAGCTGCTTCAGTTTCAGGGTCCATGTATTGTCACACTGTCATGGCTTACAGGGACACTTAAAACAGCGCCATTGTTAATGATGTTAGTAACACCATGCTTTTACCACTGTAACAGGACAAAATGTCACTTTCATAATCATTTTCTTCAACAGCTCATCACTAATTTTAACCACCTCCTATTTGGTGCTGCGCAGGTAGCGTACAGTGTGTTAATCAGAGCTAAAAGCTTCAAAGCTACATAGAGCTGCAGAGCTCGGCGGTAATTCTCTGTGGGTTTGTTAGAATGAGCTACCCTTTTATATATTGTCAGTCAGTGTTAGTATCAAAAATTTGGATTCATGCAGGTTTAAGGTCTGAAAAACCATTGTAATTTTTCATTCTTTTTGTTGCTATACAACCAAAAGAGTGACGTAGTGCTGTGTTTGTACTTTATAGATGTAGATGATTCAACTGTTAGGTCTAAATATATATTTCGTGTACACTTTCTGTATCAAAGAGTGACACATTTGAATGGTTTCTTTCTGTTAATCTTCCTATGCAAACAATCTGAGTTACTCTAAACCGTTTTCTCATATGAACTCTACACAATGTCTCCTGTAAGCCAGGACTTGTGTGGAGTTTACCTTTCACACATGTAGCACACAACAGGACATTTTCAGTGTCAGAAGCGCTCCCACTTGCTGGAAATAACGTGACTGGTTTAGGCAAGGAGGCGGGATATGGTTCAGATTACACAGCTGTCACATAAGACGATTTTGTCATTTGGTCATAAGCAACAAAGTGTCTTGACGCTCCTTGAATTTGTCTGATAATTTCGGCTTTGGCCTTTACTGACAGAAGTTATTGACTCTCGTCATCTCTCCAGAAAGACATTTTTATTGTCGTCTTCGTGTAGATGACCCTTCTTCTTCGATCTCTGAAGTTTGTTTCCTACCGGTATTCAAGTAAGCCGCATTGTTGAGATTTCATCAGCACGCTTGCTTGCTGTGAATTTTCCGGACAACAACCCATGGATGATCAGACATTACACAGATTTTTTTATTAGGGAGCTATTAATGTCTAGATAATTTCAGGTTTGCAGTGTATGTATGAAAGGTGCTTAAGAGAGAAGTGACACAGTCACTAAAAGATGAAAATATTAGCTGTGCTCTTGTGATGGCTTGTTTGTTCAGTCTGTTAAAGCCAGGCCAGTCCTCTAAGTGCTGAGCTAGAAAAATGCCTTATTTGCAATTCCCAACTGGGAATTATTTTTATATTAGCTCTTTGATTACAGTATAATCAGGGTCAATCAAACCTGTAAAGTGTTGATGACCTGATTACCTTATTGAATCTTTTCAGTCTCACCATGCTCCACACACTGAGGCAGCAGCACACCAAAGCTACTTAATCTGTTTTCTGTTTTCACATCCTGGTTCTCCTTCCTTCCCAGCTCCTTTTCCATAACATAATATTATCTCAAAATTAAATGAAGACAATACTCAGCAACTCCTCTGACTTTTTCAGTTTCATCTCCAGCTTGATTTGTTTGCCTAAATAATGAAACAGCAGCACTCATGCACTCACAAAACAAACTGATGGAGACTCATCACACAAAGGAACTGATTTCAGATCAATAACTGGATGTTGCCTATAAGAGCGCATTTCTATTTTTTTTTTCAGCTTTCCGATCTGTTTTCCTCCAGTTTGTAAGTGTTAATCACAACACTCACATTTAATTCAGTGCTAATCTTCATCATAATAAAATGTCACAGTTGAGCTTTGTTGTCAAAATTATTCTTGGCATATAACTGAAAACCTACACAAATAACAACCCATCAGTAAATATTATGATTGCTTGTTTCCTTTGACATATATGAAGCACGGGGCTGTTCTGTGCACATTTGATTTTGGAAGCAACGTTTGACTTGTCTGTCAACGTCTTATTCTGTGCAAATGTTTTATTACATGTTTTATTGTCTGTCTGTCATCAAAACTTCACAGTCAAATTCTGAAGAATGTCATTATTTTCCCCGTGCAAATCTGAAAATATAAGTCCAGGACTTGTATGTCTCCATGTTCGCATGAAGCTTGCTGACTGGAGGTTGAATTAATTCATGTTTAAATTCTGTGTATTCCAAGTCAGAGCTATGTATTGGACATGTTTGGTCATAAGGAATGAGCTTGTACACCCGTATGAGTTCATTTTTAGTACATTGTAGAATTGTTTTGGGTTCTTTTTTTATTTCTTTTTCAGATTATCTTCAATTGTTTATGAAGGCCAATTCAGTTTTTCTCTAACAGAGTCTTTATGTTTTGTTTTTCCCTAACATAATTCTCTGTGTCTTATCTGTCCTTACTTCAACAGAAGGCACATCATGGCTAGTGTTGTTCCATGTGGTATTAGTCACTTTCTTTGTCTTTCTGCCCACGCCTGTCTTTATTTTTCTGCACTAAACCAGTTCTCCTGTGTACCCACAAGCCAATACAGTTTTTATACATAGTTCATATAAAACATATGTAAACCCATATGTACACTTCAACATTCACTGCCAAAACACCAACACTGTCTCATACAAAAGACACATAAGCAAGCACACACACACACACACACACACACACACACAAAAACCAAGATGACTCAACCATGAGTGCAGGATGACAAATCTGATTTCACAAGAACTAAACATTTATGTAGCCGCCCACTCAAGAGTTGCAACATGTCTGTTTAACAACACAGGAACATGCAAACACACACTTTATTGCGTCTTTAACAGATAAGACCAACTTATATGCACTTGAAAACCTTATTTGTTTCTTCATTTTGTTTCTTTGGAGGCAATGAAGTGATGAAATTAGCTGATTTGTTACACCTGTTGTAAAATATAAATTCGAAAAGAAAAGTGCTGGACCCCACACTAATGCATTTTCACTATTTTCTGCTGCTTCTTGAAAGAAATTAAATACATGTGAGGATTAACATATTATGTGCAACACCTTAATGTTCCTTTAATTAATTGGCTGTGGAAATTACAGAAGGGCTGTAATTAGAGGAAGGTGCATGTGAACACAAACTAGCCTTGTCTTTAGCAACAGCATCACCCAGTGGAGGAAGAAGTTTATAACAGTATGCAGCTTGTGTGAAATGATGGTGCAGAACCGTATTCAAAAGGCTGCTTCAGTCAGCTGACCCATAAAATAATTTCCTCATTCACAGATCTTTCACATAAAAATGTTGTTTCTATTTAGCGAGCTTAAACACAGTGTTGACCCTCGTGCTACAGGCCTGAAGGAACCAGGCCTCACATGATTGGTGCAGAGGTGGGCTGGTACTCACGTGACGCACCCGATTGGTCCCTGAGATACAGTCATATGACTAAAATGCTTCTTTTAATTGAAGAAACTTCACACACACACACACACACACACACACAATATTACTGTTGTAGGCCTGTGAAACTCCAGTGCCTTCAAAGTAGATGTACGAAACTGAAGAAGTTCCTGTTTCAGAAATTTACTGTTTCAAAGCCATTTTCACAACCCAACCACTGGGGAAAAAAAAACGTTGGCATTATATTTGCATGCAATTATGTAGCAGATTTGTTGAAAATTCATGTTTCGACAACACTGTGGGTAACTTGTGGTTAAATTTAGGTACAAAAACCATTTGGGTAGGACAAGATCATGTTTCGGCTTAAAATATGTGGTACTAAAAAAGCACAGATGTTCAATCAATCAGTTTTTGTGCCACAGTCTCCACTCGAAAAACATGGACAGAAGTTTGGTGCATAAAGCTGCAAACACAGCAATGACTCTCTGAACTAAAACCAGTAGGTTTTTTTTGATGGTCTCGATCAGTGGTGTACAGCTTGAGGTTATGCCATCCACTAACCCCTCTACCTCCTGATGACAAAGTCAGATTATATAATTTGTCACTTTGAAATGTTGATATGATACATATGAAACGTGCAAAATGTAACATATTCGTAGTTTGAAGAAACATACAGTGCCAACATTTTCTCTTGGTGACTGGGCTGAGCTTTCAATATGCTTATCACATGTTCGTACATATCGAAAGCGGGAGAGTAAAGGGTTGCTGAAGCCAGCAGCAGATCTGACACCCAGACAGCTGCAGAAACAAAAATGGTGGGAAAATTGGAACAGATGTCATAAAAAGAAGAGAGCCCTCCAAAACATTGCAGGAAATTCACCCTCAGATAATGCAGATAAAGGGAATTGCATCAAAACAAACCCCCACCCGCAAACATCCTGTAGGCTCTTCAAACCAATATACGAAAACCATAATCACCCACCACAGACATCAACGCCATAAAATCATACAAAGAAAAAATGAGGAAGACACAAAAAATGTTTCTCAAGAAAAACAGAAGGATCTTGACTGGAAGAGGAAACTGGAGAAAAACAGATCCACACTGTTGCTTGAAAGTCAAGTCAAGGAGAGGAGAGAGAATTTAAAAAGTGTGTTAGAAATCAAAAGGAGGAGAATGGGTGATCATGTTACAGTAATCAGGTCAGAATGGCTGGGCAGATTTAAATAAAGAGGTTCTCTATGGAGACAATGGCAGATTTCCACAAGAAATTTCTCAGAGAGAACAAAAGCCTGAAGGTTTTTAAGTACAGGCCTGTCTGGATTGTGAAACCCAGAGAGAAAGATCGAGACATGTGCTAAGCAGCAAAGCAAAAGAAAAAAATGCATGCACTTGTGGTAACAAGCACAATATGCACAACCAGTATGGTGGCTTCATCTGTTTATGACAGAGAAAATATTCAGTGCATATGGTAGGTGTAATGCCAGCTAGGGTCTTCAATTCTCTGTGGTCATGAATACTACAACAAAATATAACATGTCATGGAGTGAACTGGTCACTCAGTCAAAAAATAAATAAATGCAGAATGGAACTACCACTGAGACTGAGATAAAAACAACCTGCCTGGAAAAGAAAGTTGCAACCACTGATAGGCTTCTTGATCTAACAAAGACAGACAGGTACTTGTACAAGTACACTGGACACCTGTTCACACATATAGAAACCTTAAAGGTAGCTTAACCGAGACTGAATTTAAAGTTAATGTCGACTACAGCAAAGACTTCACTTGCAAATAGCATTAAGAAATCAAGGACATCCACTTTGGTGGATCTCACCAATGAGTCACGTTGCACACAAGGGTGATGTACTTCAAAGCTGAATCCGTCCCAACTGCATCTAGTAGCCTACAACATGACACTGCTACCACATGGGCACATTTGGATTCAGTCCTGGATCAGATTAGAGCCAACCGTTCCTGGCAAAAAAACATCCACTTCCTCTCAGATGGGCCAATGTCACAGTACAGGAATATGGTAGCATTCAAGCTAGTTGCTCCATATCCTTAATCAGTCCCTGGGACTATGAAAGTGCAAGCGCTCAGCTCCAAGGTCATCTGTTTTCATGGTTTTGCAAATCAAACTAAACTTATTTCTCCACAACTTGTTGCAACAAAGCCAGGTTAGAAAAGCCTGCTGCTTCTGTAGCTTGTGATGACTTCTCCCCAAATGAGTTTGACTTCACCCATTGAGATACAGGTGAGTCTGAGACCATCAAGGTCAGAACATGGGGCCTCGTAGACTTTGACAGTAATATTTATCCTGGCACTATAAACACAGGTATGTTTAAGACCTCTAATAGAGCCAAAAACTGCTGTAGGCTAGGCTTTCCAGGATAATAAGCCTAAAAGGAACCATCACTGTAATATACTTTCTAGGTGCTTTCACAATGCCTGTTTTATATTCAGAATTGTCAATAGATTAGTACCTCATTCATTTAGGATGCACGAGGATGCATTAGCATTTGTGCTAGAAAAGATGTGTGGTTAAATGCATCACCCAAGATGCACGGTAATATCAGATATTTAGGCTAAGTGTTAAACGTTCCTCATGACTAAGGTAAAACATGAGTGTTGTGTGCTTGCTTGTGTAACCAGCGTTTAGGCCATGTACCTGCAGCTCGACAAGCTTGGAGAATGAAACTCCAGTTCAGTTTATGCTGAGATAAGAAAGGCCGATAATTTACCAGTAAGCATGGAGCATGGATATTATCACATAGTCACTCCTCTTTGTACTAACCAAAGCACTCGTGATTCTGTCCTGTAGGCAGTGATCAAAAGCTGATGCAAAGTATTAACTGTCGAGTGATTCGATCTGATGTCTCAGCACCAATTGTAAAGTCACTGTATAACTTTTTTCACTTTCCTGTTAATTTGCTGTTGATGAGGAAAACACGCAAATACAACCACATCTATTAAAACACTAACTTTGTTGTGTGTATTGTTTCTTTAAGATCACGGGGTGTTGCACTTGATCACCCCTGGAGGTGTACCTCATGATTAGAGTGGCAGGTGGACTACAGTCAGTGGGGACATCTGCAGCCATGACATTGCTCAACTGGTATGATCTGGACCAGGAGTCTCTCAGGGTCATGGAGAAACCAGTCCCCTCTATGGACCTGTGGAACTTTATCAATAACAATCGTCCCCTAGGAAGACCAGACAAAGGTACTAAAGCTGGCTGGAACTTTTGGAACTTTTTGTCTGAAAGCTGCAACATTGTTATATAATAAAAAAATACAACCCTATACTTCCTTTTTACTCCACTATAACTCATCTTTCTCTCCTCATCTCATACTCAGATCATATTAAGGCAGCTGGTGGTAGCAGCCACTAAGATACACTCTGTGGAAGTGTCTTTCATCAGGACATTAAAACCGAAAATGTCCTCATTGAAACTAGCTCTGAAGTCTCTCAAGTGCGGGTTGTCGACTTTAGATGTGGCTGCTTCATAAAGAACAAACATATCTACTTCTCATCTACTCTAGTACTAGCTCTGGCTGCTGTTCTTCATCCATCTGTTGATCTCTTGATTGATGACATGCAGGGGACGTGTGAGGCTGGCCCCACCGCTGTCTGGCAGCTGGGTGCACTGCTGTATGAAATGCTGGATGGATACAGGCATTTTACTACCTCCAAATTCCTCCAAAACAAAATTAAATACAGCAATAATCTGTGCCAAGGTAAAAACAATGCTAGTGTGCCTGAGATTGGTTTCTGATAATAACTGCTGCTTCCTACTTAATCTTTGCTTTGTTCTTAGTCCTCTCACTTCTAAGACTGACAACATTTGTTGAATGTGTGTTTAAGCTATAAACCCGTAAGGCTGCGCCACCCTGGAGCAGATTTGGCTGCACCACTGGTTCTAATAATCCTGATCAACCCACCACCCAAACACCTTCTACCACTTAGACTAAGGCAGGAACTGATATGGACCTGGCCATGTGTTTTATAAATTAATCCATTTGGCCTCACCTGGCTTGAAATGACTTCTAGCATTTTTTCTCGATTAGGCTAATGCTTTGAGAAAAATATATAAAAATATATTTTTGATATCAGCATTTCATTTTCATACATAAACCTGTAGTTGTTTCTTGGTGATTTAGTAAATGGCGGACCTTCCTTAAAAACTCAGATAAAGAGTATTTTTCTGATGAAGAAAAACCTCCATGAATCATAATCCTATGGGATGTCACTTTTCTTATCCAGAAAAAAAGCAATTAATTAAACTATTCTGCAGTCTTCTGCAGAGCCTTGATATGCTCACTTCAGTGAACACAGCCTCGATAGGCCTTGGGTTATGATGTGCTTTCCATGGTAGCTGCAGACTTCTGGTTGTGCAAAATGCTTTTTGAGAAAAGTGGTTGTTTGAGTAGAAATGACTATCGTGAGGTCTAGGTCTTTATTAGGGGTTGACTGATCACAATGTCTTGGCCTCTGCTTACTCTACACTTAATACAAACTGAGTCTTTGTGCATTTTAGTGACTAATTTCTCTGCCAGGGAAAAGGACTAATAGTTGTCTAATGCACATTTTCCTTCCCACACAGGTAGAAAAGGGAAATACACTTACAAGAAAGAAAAAGTTGAATTATATTTCTGCCATGGACTATCATTAGGCATCATATTTCCAAAACACCGTCTTTATAATAATAAAAGCCATAGGCTGCAACAGACCGATGTAATTGTTGGCACCCCTTTGGTAAAATAATTAAAACTAATTGGAGGCCTCTGTGTGTTGTTTTAAGCTTGGCTTTTTCCCAGTAAATGTTTTGTTTCTTACTAAACATTTGGACATGTTTCTAAAACAATGAGATAATTATCTGTAAAAATTATTTCATTATTTTACTTGATAATTTATGTGCTTTTATCACTTCTAAAAAAAAATTGTGGACAGCAGCTGGAACCTTACAAAAATTTAGAGGTGCACAACCAACTGCAAATTTAGTCTGACCAAATCATAGTGTCAATAAAAGGTGCCAGGCTACAGAGAATGACATGTAAACATTGTTTTTGTTGATGTACAGATGAGGCTGCTGGTTTGTACAGGCCAGTGCCAAGGAAATGATATGAAGGAGAGTAGTAAATTGGTGTATGGTATAGCCTAAACCACCAAAAGTGTCAATGACTCAGCAATGCACAAAAAAGACAAACATAAGCCACCAGTAGGCTACATAGCCTGCAATAATGCAAAAAAAGTCTGATTATTCTACCTTAGGAGGCAGCCTACTGTATTTTTTACATGTGTCAATCATTTTTAATTGACAGATTAACAGATTAAAATGAATTTAGAAACTATCCCTATCTATCCATCTATACTACGTAAACCATACCCCAGTTTCTCGGTATATAACAGCCTGAGTAAGACTTCTATGTCTTCCATGACTCAGGTCAAAATTTCTGGGAAAATCCAGATAATGTGATGAACCTTAACCAAGAAATCAATTTCAGTACGAAAGCCCTCTAGGCAAACTTATCCCACCACCAGCATGCATCTCTCCTTAGCTCAGCTACTGTGCTACACTGTGCAACACTAGCTAATGTTAGCTAAGAAATGAAGTCTGCTAATACAAATGACCAGCACCAACCACAACACAAAGTCTACCTAGATACTGCATCTACGTTATAAACATTTTGCAGTGGCAGCTCAGAAATGGAAACTCACGTACTGCTGAGGTTTGTTCTGGCTGAATTAGAGATGTTACAGCCGATGGCCGAGGGTCCATCTCTGAAGCTGCCGCCCGCGTTCCTCCGGACCAATCTCTGAGCAGCAAGCAGAGGGACAGCATGGTGTTTTGTTTCTCATTTGAGGTTTGATAATATATCATAATTTCAGTGCTTTCCAGTGCTGAAAAAAAAGAGTTAACATTCACGTGTGAAAAATA
Organism: Plectropomus leopardus; assembly: GCF_008729295.1. Classification (NCBI taxonomy): domain Eukaryota; kingdom Metazoa; phylum Chordata; class Actinopteri; order Perciformes; family Serranidae; genus Plectropomus; species Plectropomus leopardus. The sequence goes on from NC_056475.1 coordinate 18,578,541, forward strand.
TTGTGATATTTCGGTTTTAGCTGTATAATGTTAGCTAACATTGGTTTGCTTACCTGGTGGAATTGCTAACATTAGCAAGCAAAACACTGTATCAAGTGGACACATCAGTTTATTCATTTAGACTCCTGGAACTGGTTTTCAAATTACTTTATCAGCAACAAAGCTACTAATGCCATTTACATGCAGCATAGTTACAGCTTGCTGGGAAGTAGGCAGCTAACAACCGTAAGTATCTGTGCTGTAGACTCACTGTGCTCCGGATATTTGCGGAGGTAAACCTGCTTTGCGGCCTACAAGCACACACAAGCTCAATTGCATGCCTTGTTTTTGGGGGCAGAGTCTTAAGAGTCAAAACAAGTTTAACTGGCGCTTTTTGGAACAATTTTTCAAGATAAATCATGGAAAAAACTATAGAGAGAGACAATGTTCGACTACAGCCAACTCTCACGGTTTGTTATTTTGTTATTTTGAAATACTTACACATAGTTTTTCTCAATTTTGGCAGGGTTGCATTACTTCTACGGTTGTACATTTAATAAAAGTTTATAAAAGGCGAAATATAAAACATTGTATGACCATTTAAGATTTTTTTAGCTTAGTGGGGATTAAGATCACCCTGAAAATATTTTGTCGACACAGCTTCCCCCTTCCTGCATTTATTTATTTAGATTTTTGCACTTAGGTATGCTAATTTAATGTTACATTGATAAATGTAGTTACTATAACTGAGGTTCAGGAACAAGACCATGCTCCTCTCTCCCACTGATTCAAATCACCTGCACCTTGTTATGTTAACCACCTGTGCCTCATCAATTCAATCACCTGCTGAGGTGTGTCTAACTCCCTCTCCCCTGTTCGTCTCACTTCTCACAACCCCTCCCCCCTTAACCCTGTTCGTCTCTTTTCCTTCTCAGCAGCGCCATTGCCTCACATCAGGTGTTCCTAGTTATGAACCCCAGGGGGATTACACAGCAAAGATCTGATCAAGATATATCCCCCACTCTAAGTCTCGACCCCTGGGTTCATACATGCTCCAGCCTCTCCACGACTCCATACGAAATATCCGTGGTCACGAACTTCATCCCTTCTCCTCGACCCCACCCCCATCATCCCATCATAGATGTCCCTGATACTCTCAGGGTCTAATTCATTCCCTGGCAAAAGACCCTCTTCTCATCCTTTCCCTCAGTCCCCATCATCCCATCGAACTCGACTCTCTCCCCATCAACCCTATTCCTCCATTTATCCAATAAAACTATTTTTCTACCACACCTCAACCATGATCTTGTTAGTGAAATTAAACATTAGGATACACATTAAGCCTTAAATCTCAGTCAGGTTGTTCTAATCCAATGATGCTTTGATAAACTGTCACAAAAATAAAATGGATTAACTGTTCCTGAATTTCCAAATATGGATCATTTATGATAGGAATTTTTGAACAACTGGGCCCAGGTGAAAGAAAATTTAGGGGGGATGAAGAATCCAGGAAACAAGCAGGATTGATGTGAAACTAGCTGGTAGCCTTGTACTGGGCTGATTAGGAGAAATAGGAAGCAGGTGAGTAAGTGGGTGTGAAGGTTAGATGGTGGAAATGGAGGGTAACTGCAGGACAGGAGGAAGAGGCTGATCTGTCATGACTCGGAGTTAGTAACAATGCAACAGAACGGATGTCGTTGTCTGGCTGGTGGAGCTGTGACAGGTATGGGGGGTTATGAGGAGTGGCAAGACTGAATAAGTGCATTGCTCTGTCAACAAAAATAAAACTAACACCCTTTAATGCAGGGAAACTGTGAAAATACACCACTTTTAATGACTCAGGATAAAGACTAACTGCTTTTTCTCGAACTGTAAAAGTTCACATTTACCTCCAGGTGGAGATAAAAATGACCGGACAGCTAAGGATTCATCCCCTGTAACAAATCTTGTTGAAAAGCAGTTTTCCACACAGAATCAGATGCTTTTCAGGACAACGAATCTCCATGGGAAAATAATAAATATCCTCACAAAGTACAAAGATTCATATATATATTTAGGATTTTGCAGATATTAACATTCTTGTAAACTAGTAATTTTAAGTATCCACAGTGCTCCTGAGCGAGCAGCACCTCGCCCTGCCCACCTTCTTATGTTTAGAAATGAAATTGTTAATTTGATCAGTTAATTTTAGTTTGATCAGTGTTGTGTTGGGCTGTGAAATATATGAATTCTGTCATTAATCTTTGCTGCCTTTTGAGTCTAATATGCATGAATTTTCAACATCTACAACATTTTTATAACTGGTTAGACCAGCACTGGAATATGATCTGTGATGTAGTTGTGGTTAAACTGTGACAATCACTAAATAATTACCAATAAAAACTAAAATCCCCATTTAATTGTTAAACTGTTTTTATGTACTGTTAATTGATTTTGTAATGTTTTACTTGATACAATTTGTGGATTTCTTATTTGTGCACATTCAGGAATTATTCACCTATGAAAAGTAATTGCTTGTTCTTCCATTTCCAGGATTTTATGACAGTTTTAGGATTTTCAGCTGTTTTTAGGATTTTAGGACATTTCTATGACTTTAGGACAGTTCTAGATTTTGGGACATTTTTAGGATTTTAGGATGTTTCTAGGATTAAAGGACATTGGGGGCTTAGCTGGCCCCTTATGTATACTAAGAGTACAAAAAAACCCCACTGTGCACCCTATTGGGGGCCAGATTTGGCCTGTGGGCTGTGAATTGAGTTTCAATGATCTATACTTCCTCCACCCCAATGGATTGAAAATTGCCTGCATTTTGGAAATACCTCTCACCTCACCGCTGATGATGGATTTCATCACCAGTTTTGATGCAGTTGTATACATATGAGCACTAGGTGTCACCAGAGACCACTGATTGAGCACAGTGTATACAGTGGACACCAGGTGGCTGGGATTAACAGGCTCTGGGGCCGGCAGTGGCGCTGTGTAGCTAAAGCTGCTATACTGTATGCGCACTTCTGGCCTGTACAGGCCCATACAGATCCTGATCAACAGCTGAGTGCAGCCACAAGGTGCTGCAACCGTCCCAGCTTACTTTCCCAGTTTCCTGCATGATCCACTGCAATATTGAAAGGACAATCTGTTAGCCAATTCAGCGGATGTGTGTGTAAACATTATCCATTTTAACTGCTTCCCTCAATCTGTTGTAACTGTAGGCAGGACATACTGCACAGTGCACGCAGGAACAGTGGGGAAATAATAATCAGCAGTGACAGCAGCTTGCAGCTGTCACATGTTTGGTAATTGTATATGTTTGCCTCCAGTTAGCCTTCCATGCAGCTTTCCTATTATTCAAGAGCGGATTTAGACAACACATCCATAATATGACTCAAGGTTGGGTGTTTAGGACAGTTTGCCATGATTGCAATCATCCCCTGGATTTAATAGGAAAAGCAAGCATCCTCAGTGAGTGTGAGGAATGATCAGGGATAGCAGGAGGCCATGTCACCTTCAGAGACTGGCTGGGCTTCATCAGAGCGGTGCAGAGGTCAGCTGCTGCCCTGTGTCTGCCTGTGCTCTATAGCGTACTTGATAGCAAGGCTCATTTAGTAGGCCAAGGCTGACATTAGTGCTGAGACTGAGCAGATATGCAGCACAGAAGAAAATACATCCCTGTAATTTACACCACAGATCTCAGACATGTCTGTGCTGCTCGGCTCATTCCTGTGAATACTTGTGTATGCTCGAGTTGAGTTGGTAACCCCCTATCTGAATAAGCTCACTCCCATGGGAAAAACTGTCGCTGACAAATGTACATTATGTGTGTGTGCCTTTTAGGTTTGGACTGGAGTGGTTTGTACACATCAGCCATATTCTTATGTCACTGGGTTTTTCAAAGCACATAATCCTTCTTATATAAATGGTCTTTTTTTTAACCCTGGATGAGTACGTGAGAGATGAAGCAGCTGTATCTAAATAAAACAGGAACAGTCAGTGATGCATGTCGGCATGCAGAGCCATCATGCTACAATTTTCAGCGCATCTCCACCAAGCCAAGGAGCCTCAATACACAGCTTGTTTGCATACAACCACAGAGGGCTAAAACACAGGATGCGTAAACCATTTTGTTGATGAGTCATACTTCATAAGAAAAGCTTATCAAGGCCTGAGTCGTTAGTGTTTTCCCACTCTATTCAGTTGTCTGCCAGCATCATTATGACAAGTCAATGTTATTTTGACAGCAATGCAAATTGGTAAACAAAACTCCAGAAAGACTCTTTGGTCTTAAACATTTACTGTTCAGAATATTGTCAGTCATATAAAATATTGTATTTAATCATCTATTTGTTTGCATGATTTTGGCAGTGCAGAAAACATATTTGTTTTGACAGAGCTGTTGTTTTTCTTACTTATCTTACTTCTGCTCCTCCAGACCATTCATATTACTCGGTTTTCACTACGAGGAATTGTGTTTTAATGTTCGCTCAAATGCAGTAATACCTATATAATCTTAGGAAGGGGCAAGAAAATTAGCATTAGCAACACCAACATCACACAACTTATTAAAAAAAATGTTTATTGACATCAGAAGCAATTTAAATCTCAACAATAAACAAGGCGTTTTTTTCTCTTATTCTTGCTATTACAGTGGTACATAAAGATCAGTAAAACAACTGTGATACGTCAATTTCGATAACATGTCATTTAAAATAAAAACACACAGGAAAAAAGAAAAAAAAAAAGAGAAGAAACACTCAGATCTAACTCAGGACATTTTTATGTGCTGTGCACCTCTAGCTAGGGTAAATACTGTAAGCCCACCCTTTTACACTGTACCAGGCAGGATAGTGGTCTAGGAACTATCACCGAAAAAATAAGACTGGCAGAAAGATACAGACACGATACTTGTGTAGTGTCAACTATACAAAAGGAGAAAAAAACTGTACAGCATAAAAACAACTGATATACACAGCCTTTTTTGTTGTTTTTTTTCCTACCCCTTGGATACTAATGTATTTTCTTTCGGTAAGTGAAGTGTGTACAAGGGGGTTAAATGCTTTATAAACAAGAAAATGACCACTACATATGTCACCCGCCGTTTACTCGTCATCATCATCATAGTCTTCCTCGTCGTCGTCGTCGTCATCGTCCTCATCATCATCGTCGTCATCCTTCTTCTCTGCCTTGGCTGGGGCTTTTCCTGCTGCCGCCGCTGCCCCGCCACCACCTCCGCCACCAGCTTTGCTCTTTGCACGATATGCTGCGACTTCCTGCAACCATGGAATGAAAACATATTAAACTAATGCAGAGACCCAAACATTGACTCCTGATTTAAGCTCGCGAGGAAGCGCCGCACAGCGTGAATGATCAAATGTGCATTCACTGGTCGACTTAATGCAACAAATCACAGTTTCTTTACCCTTTCATATTTCTCCTTCAGTTTGGCTGCCTTCCTCTCAAAGGGCTGCTTGTCCTCTGATGCAGTACCGTTCCACATCTCACCCAGCCTCCTGGCAACATCTCCAATGGACAGACCAGGGGTCTCACCTTTCACCTTAGGGCGATACTCTGAGCAAAAGATGAAGAAGGCGGATCTGTACAAGAAGAAGAAAAAAAAAGTGAGCTTTGTATTGTCTTTACAATGTAAAAATGGTGCACGTGATTCAGATTTGTTTTGTTCTGCAGAAAGAGACTTTTCTATCGCCAAGTGTTGACCTGCAGTACTTACGGGGGTCTCTTGGGGGCATTAGGGTCCTTGTACTTCTTCTTCTTTCCTCCCTTGGGTGGGACATAGCTCATCATCTCCCTCTCGTAGCGTGCCTTGTCCTGCCTGGCCAGTTCTTCGAATTTTCCTTTCTCCTTGGCAGACATTGTCTGAAAACAGAGAGGTAACTTTCTGATTGTACTTTCGGTGGCAACAATAAGTATTAAGAGTATTGCTCATATTCCCTTGGCTTTTTAGGGTGCTGCAATATGCACATCCTAAGCATCTGGGTGCAATTATCGACAGCTGTAAAACTACCCAACAAAGTCCTGGACCTGAATTTGTTGTTTTGATTATGAAGAGTGGTATATAATACATTCTCAAAAATGATATTTATGAAACGGACAACAAGTTGACTAGATCACCATCATCCATCCACCCTACCTTCCATCGCTCAGAGCACTTCTTGGAGAACTCTGCAAAGTTGACCGAAGCTTCGGGGTGTTTCTTCTTGTGCTCCTCCCGGCAGGTCTGGACAAAATACGCATAGGAGGACATCTTGCCCCTCGGCTTCCCATGTTCTTTCCCCATCTTGGCGGCAGTATCTAAAAACAAAGGTTTAGATTAGCTATGCAACTGCACAAGTATATGAAATGTATATGATGAGTGTACTTTGTAAAGATGAACAGGTGGACAACTGGCTGTGTAATTGTGATAAATGTCCCATATTCTATATTTAAAAATCTTTATAAACAGTGAAATACATTTTTTAAAAAATCCATAAGTGGCTTTCTGATTTTTTTTAAATACATTAATTATCTCAAAATCAAAATATAAATCATATTTAATAGGTAAGATATGACCGCCTACCATGTTACTTGAGCCATACAATGGAAACAGCTTTTATTTCCCTCCGCTGGTAGCACTGTTGAAGTGACCCGCCCTCCCTGCTGTCAAACGCCACTAAGTTGGGTCCCTTATAACAATCCGCTAAAATAAAGCCGCCCGGCACAGGCGATGAAAACGACTTTATTTATTGATGTAATATGTGCTGTGGCCTTTACATAAAACTCAATGGTCCGTGGTCAACTCCCATTTTGTGTGCGTTAAAACTGGCTTAACACTTCGCTACGTATTCAAAAATAAAAATCAAATCAAAACCCATAAATATGTTTTTTTTCCGTGCTGCGATGCACTTTCCGTGCGTATCACAAAAGTTCCCCAAGTGCAACTGCATAACATAGACCTTAGCCCTCAGTGGGACTACAACAGTGGACCTGGCTCTCAGACAAAATGACTCGTGTTTTTGCACAAAAAAAAAAAAAAAAAAACCTCAAACCCCATCTGCAATAACAACAGGCCTTCTGGAAACTCCCTATTTCATTTATGTTCATGTTTGCATCAAACAAATAACTTTGACACAAAAAGACACAAATTACACATAAAGGCGTGTTTATTGAAAATAAAACACTCAAAACTGCGATTCAGTGTGATTTGACAATCTTCTCTCATCAGTCTGAACGTACGCTTAATCTGGATAAATTCCGCAAAATTTGCGAATGTGTTTAAAACCGCTCGTTTTTCCCGTTATATTTTCCTATTATATGCTACTGTAACTCCCAGTAAAGCGGTGTCGACCGAAGTAGTAATGGCGCATAGGCTTTCGTTGAGGAAAAGGAGGTCAACAACGACGGCAATATTTCTTCTTCCATTTTGTGAGAATGCCTTCTTCATGAAAGAAAGTCCCCCTCAAATGTCTCCTCCCGCCCTTCAGTTCGCTTTGCAACACGACAAATATGTCTGGAAAGCCGGCGATCTTGACAAAATATTTCCCCGATTGATTCCTATTGCACTAGCCGGTTTGTATAGTAATACATTGGGTCTGCACTGTGTCTATGAGCGGGCTGTGCTACTGCCTTGGTTTCTATGAGCTCCTAATGGCCGCTCGTCTTCATCCACTAACATGGAGAATATGGCTCCTTCTCTTTGTGTCAACGCACAGCCATTGCACTGCATGCAATAGAGGGCAGAGCGACCGCGGCGACTACTTCATTTCAACCCCGGATTAAAACCTTTTCTGAGCATCGGAAAAATCTCGCAATGGTGTCGTTCGAACCACGAAAGGTTGAACTTTATTTTTTCGTCGTTACATTTAATAGTTACGGGTTTGTTTCTCGAGAAAACACGGTTAGAAAAAGTTGAACTGAACTGCGCCTCTGTCACTAGCTTCCCATTTGCCTCGCTGCCTTGCCTCCTATGCGAATACAGTCAGCCATTACAGTAAAGCGCAGATCGTGAGTTAATTTTTTCACCGTCTTCTCGGGTGAATTTTCACAAACAGACATGTGACCGTGTATATCTCGATGCGGTCTCTCTTTTTCTTGGGTTTTTGCAAATTTTTATGTTTGGATGAAAAACCCGCACGCTCTCCAGTCTTCCCATGACAGGCGTTCAGCTTCGCAATGCACTGCAATGGCTAGCAAACGGTGAGTCTTCTACCATTGTCGCTAACCGTGTTGTCCGCTAGACATTCCTGAATTTTTACGCGATTTCTACCGTTTGATTTGACTCCATTTTGTGAAAACGACACGACATTAATATACAAAATTATTCGTATTTGACGAAATCGAGAGTTTTCGTCGAATTCACTCGAGATTAAAATTCATTTCTTCCTTTTTTTTATGGAGCGTCTGCTCCACACTCCTAGGCAGGGTAAATGTCCGTTAACGTTACCTGCTCAGCTCCGGATATTTTTTGTTGTTTTCTTCACGTTTCGCCGCAATAAAATCATTTACAAGCTGTGAAAGGCTTCGTATTTGTTTGTGGCTAACACACAAGTAAGATATTAATAAATGTTATTGTCATTACCATCATTACGAACACTTAAAATTTTCGTGTGTGATACTTACCTAGGGACTATCGCTGGATCTCAATGCTCTGCAATGGCTGTATGTGAGAGAACACAGGCGATACGCAGTGTCTTCAGTCTTCGGCTCTCTAACATTACTCTCGGCGGGGCTCTCACGCCATTGGCCAGCGCCCAGTCTGGCGCTCCTCTGATTGGCCGGTGGCTTTTCATTGTCCTAATAGAAGACGAGGTCCCATTGGCTGCCTTTTGTGAAACGTCACTGAAGTTTTCTGAGGCGCGTGGATACAAAAATATTTCTGTCCCAGCATGCTGGAGCTGGTAGTAGTGTAGTGCGTTTGCCATAGTATTGAATTCACTACGTTGAGCTCAGTGTACAGTAGGCAAGTTAAATGAATGAGACAACGTGGAGCGCTTGTAGTCAGTGACCGGGGCAGCTGTGAAACGCCGTGCGACGGTGTCGGATGGGCTGTCCCCTCTTCATCAACCAGCCCCATTGTGCATTCATCCCAATACACGTGAGCTTATTTGCAAATTATGACTTTGAAAATGCATAAGGTTAACATCGCGGTTTCACGTGTAAACGACAAAAGAGACGCTTGCTCGTTCCATACGGGATAGTTACGCACCGGATTTGACATTTTAAACGATTTGGCTCTGAGTTTGACTGAAAACACAATAACACTTCAGCTAATGCTCTGCTTATTAATTACTGTATAAGCCGTGATTTTCATTTCAGCCTTTTATTTTGAAAACGTTCCTCCGCCTACTGTACCAATCAGTGTTTTCTTAGTCTTTAGGGCATGTGCACATTATTTCTTTAGCAGGCACTTATTCAGTGCTATAGCTATGTTTGCTAATGAGTCTATAGTCCCTATCAGGCTTGTATGAGAATTTATCGGCAGACATCGAATCATTATGAATGTATAAAATGTGTATAGTAGGTCTCGAAATTGATCGTTTTGGGTTTTTTTTCATCACAGTATGTTTTTGGACTAATTTTAAAAGTCTCCCTATGCAGTAGCTAATGGAAAGGTGATAGTCTGCTCATCCACATTTAAAACGCACTTATGAAGATCAGAGAGCAACAGTACAGTTTAAGCCAAAGTGAGTGCATGGGGAAAATAAATTATAGCAAGAGGATTAGACAATAAGGATTCAGGCAATAATTTGGATCCACTGGATTTATTATTATTATTATTATTTTAATTTTTATTTATTAATTTATTTTTTACTGCTTTTCGTCTGTTGTTTTGCAATAATATATTCAAACCTGCAAATTGCAGGTCACATATATATATGCCAGGTCTGTATGATAGCTTAGCAGTGGTCTTTTTACTCCCCCATACACAATGTTATCTGCAAAGAAATGGCCAAAGCCCTATATTACAACACACTTAGGCTAAATTGGAGACAGACAGCAGTGAAGATTAGCTCATTTTAATGCAACCCGCCCATAGTATGTAAACAGATCAGCGCTTTTACCACAAAGATTTTTATATTTAATTATATTGCAATTGCATTGTGCTAGACCAAATTAATAACTAATATTTTGTTTAAACACTAACACTAATATTCTCCTTTTTGATCATTTCATACAGTTTACAATCCAGAATATATATTATATTAAGTTGTAATTATAAAGTCACATTTTCAGTAGGCAGGATACTGATGTTGGTGACCTTGTGACCTGTGCTTAGGCATATATATATATATATATATAAATATATATATATTTGTAGTATATATTGCTCTGCACATGCACGCTACTCAAACAATCTTCCTGTAATGAGTTTGATGACCCTGTGACCTTGCTCTAGGCCACCATCAGACAAAGATTAGAGTTTATTTAACAAAAATACCAATCTATTTGCCATTAACTGTGTCTTCACGGTATCTCCTGATTCATAACATATGCAGACATCACACCTGCCGTGTGCATTAGTGTAAATTAACAATACAAAGGAATATAACTTACATGTTCTGTAAGAATTGTGATTTGTATTGATATGTATATTTCTGTTTATAAAGTCACATTTTCAGTAGGCAGAATACTGATGTTGGTGACCTTGTGACCTGAGCTTAGGCGCCACCATGGGTAAAGCTGTCACATTTAAACAGAAGTGGAAATGGACATCCATAAAGCGGGCCAGCTTGCGCACATTTCAGGACAGTGATTTCAAACCGTGAAAGAGGCCTTTTCTTAAGATGACTTCCTTATTTTTGCTCAAAGTGGAGCTAATGCAGTTATGTGACTTTAAAGGCTTGTCTGTGTGTTTAAATGTGCTGGTGGGGGGTGGGGTACTCAAAGAAGAAAAATGTCCATGTTCATGATTTGCAAAATATAGCCATATATCCACTGAAGGCAATATTCCAATCATATGTGCTTAATGAATGATTAAATATTTCTATATGCATTAAATGAGAAAATCAGTTGCTAAAAAATCTGCTTCTGCTTAGCAACTAATTTAGAAACAAAGAAAAATGGCTGACATAGAGTTTATTCTTATCCTTGAATTAAGAATGGGAAGGGTGAACTGATTCCAAATGCCAATCACAACCCAGACTCAGGCCACATGTCTGCCTGTGATGCTGCCTGTCTGTGTCTCATTTTGCATCAGGAGATGCCACGGCAGAAAGCTATAGCCTGCTCATGAGGCTAGGAGGCGGCTGGTTTATGCATTCTAATGAGCGCTCCCTGGGAAAGATATGCAAATTCATTTTGTCATCAAGAGGAAAATAGAGGACAGGAGAGCAGCAGATACAGGAGGGGCTTAAGGGAGGAGGCCACATGCAGGAGGCGGGATTGGGTGGAGGGAGACGTTTGTATGGAGGGAGGTGTGTATGTGTGTGTGGGTAGAGGGGGGTTCAAGAACAGGAGGTATGTTAGTTGGGCTGTATTATAAAACCAGAGTGAGGGACATATGTAACCCCCACCCCCACCTAATCAACTCCACCCATCTCTCAAATAAAACAATAAATCAGCCATATTTACAAAATCAGAAAAGTTAACTACAAACTGGATCAAGGACAAGTCAGTGCAGGTTAGTTTTTCTAATGAGAAGTAGGAAGATGACTTTGTATTGCAAGCAGGATATATCTGAAAGATCAGAATAGAAAATAAGGCTAATCAGTTTCAAACTGACAATTAACAATTCTGGTCCCAAGTTTTTTATTGTACTGTTAATATGAATCATTGAATATCTAATTAAAGTGCTAATGTTAATACCACTACTAATATGAAATAAACTATTATTATTATCAATAATTATAATAACAACAACAAGCATTATTATTATTATTGACATTATTATTGTTGTTGTTGTTATTATCATTATATACCAAAAAGTTGAAATAGATATTAAAAAACAGAATTGCTGTTGAACTTGTTACATTCTTAAACTTCAGTTAAGCTGTTTATACTTCACTATTTTAAACATGGCACTGAAGTTATATTTTCCCTCAGCAATGATGCCTTTGAAGACATGACGTAATGATAATTACTTTGGCCTATTACTGTTAAGCAATAATGCTTATTATAATTAATAATGTGAGTAAATGCAGCATATCTTTTATTACGTCCGTGTTTATGTACACGCACTGAGTAGTAACAGTTTCATGGGCTTTGCCGACAGGAAGTAGTACCTATGGATTTTAATAGTAACAGTAGCAGCATGAACAATTAAGCACATGCTGCTGCGAGGTGAGGACCAGCGGAACCTTTGAGCGTCACGGGGGGGAACACAAAGGCCGCTGCACAACCGCCGGCGAGCGGAACAACAACGTTTTTGACACGAACTGGCGAAGGGTTGCACATGGACTCACTCAGCTGGCAGGGATTACTAAATCCAGCTTTGTGTGGATGGATTTCACCGATCGGCATCGTAATATCAAATATGATTTAAATTTGGTGTCGGTAAGTATGCGTTTTATTCAGGAAAACAGAAAATAAGTCCGTGTGGCAGCTGAAATGAACGCCCGGCCTTAGGCTAATGTGTTAGTAGCATGCTAGCCGCCCGTGCAAAGGATGATGGTTTAGTTAGTTCGTGTCGGCTTTTTTCTAGAGTTTATCTCAACAATAGGTTTACTGGTTTAATTATAAATCAAATTACACCACAGTGCATTATGATGGGTGATAGGCGGTAAGCATTTTCGAAAATTACATTAAACTTTGCTCCTATATGCAGTTAAGTTGAGTGTATGTATTTGAGATATGTCGTTACTTATGTTATCAGCTTTGTGTTTTTCTCTTATGATCCTTTATGTAGACTGCTCATTCTAACATAAAATATTATGATATTTTAAAGTTTTTGTGCTGTTTAAATAGTTAAATGCATTTACTCCTGTGCTCCAGCGTGGGTGACCCGGTGGTCCCACATGTGCCTTTAGACTAGTTTAATGCACACAATAGAAGTCTAAAGGCTAGTTTTGGAAAGGGAAACACCTTGTTTTCTGGTTTATTTCTTTTAACATTGTTGATATAAGTAATAAAATTAATTATTATTATTGTTATAACAGCCTGTTGATGTACAAGAACACAAATACTCTTAAACTCCTAAAATTATATATATTTATACAAAACCTACAGAATGTGGATGGACAGTATGAATTAGATAGTGTGTCAAAATAAACAGGACTATCAAGTATTACACAAAGAAATTAAAAGATTTTTTAAAATAAACGTATACAGATTTGGCGATTTGAATACCTGAGAGACTAAGGTACTTTACTACATGGATGCACAATCCTATAAACCCAATATTTCCAATAAACCTTTGCTGATTGATGGACAATATTTCCTCAAAATTGGTGGATTAAGTACATGAAATCCATACTTTAGTAAAAGTACAGTTATCTTACCAACAAATAACCTTGGTAGAAATTAAAGTCACCAATTACAATATTACTTGACTAAAAGTCTTAAAGTATCTCATATTTACTGAACCTCAGTATTATAAGCATGAAATGTACCTAAGTATTGAAAGTAAAAGTTCAAGTACATGCTGGTAATAGAAAAAAATTCTGAGAATTATGAAATGAAGTGACAGAATAGCAAGACCTTTTTTTCACAACTTAAAGGATTTAAAGAACAAAATCCAGTTTTTCCTTCCCTCCCATTCCTTTGTTTGTCAGTCCCTCCAGTGGGCTAAGATGACTAGTGACTAAGATGATTATGGAAATTTTTTTGGAGTATAAGGATACATTTTTTTGAAGAAATGTAGTGGAGTAAAAGTGAAAGTTGACAGAAGTGTAAAAACTCAAGTAAAGTTCCAAGTAGTACTACCATGTTACATTACACCAGTGGACTTCAACATACCTAGAGATATTATAGTAGCAGTTATCACCATCTGAACAATACACAAAAGTCTTGGTTGGCAAAGTCTTGTAGTCTATGTATAAGCTTATAATTCTGCACCAGAATTTAGTGCATTTCAGTGTACCTTCATAACTTGAAAGCACTGAGTAACATGATTCCTGTGGTGCTATATTGTTCTCCTCAGGTGAGCCAAGTTGCAGCGACATGGTAATATTTTTTGAATGGCACCAGACAGCTATGGACCAGAAGAACAGCAGCGGGTTGCCAATGACTGGTGAAGACACTGGTTTGGGGGCTTTGGCCTCGCCACTGGTGGGGTATTTGGGAAAAGTCAGTAGAACTCATGTTTTCCTCTAACAAATGTCACTTGCGCAAAGCTGAATTGTAATTGAAAAATACTGTGACTTGGCAGTACCAATCCAAATTAAACAAACGAAAACACAAATGGAAATCTTTGGTTGTAAAAGGCGAAAGTTTTGGGTTGGCTTGATGCCAGTTCTTTATGTAGGAACAAAATGCATTCTTCTGATGAAAATATATGCAGGCAAAATTGTAATGAACATGGAGTTTTGTTCAGTTTTACAAGTTCTTTAAAAAATGTTTGATAACTTCAGTTTAGATATGAAATAGTGAAACAACTCATTCTTGTTTTGGAGGTCTGTGGTCTTTTTTAATGCAACTTTTCTGTGATTTTAATGGGTTTTTTTCCCCTTTTTTTAAAGGTTCAGGAAAGAGCCGCTTTACTGGAGCATTGTCCCTGGTGTACTTCGAAGGGTTTGACCTATGCTCTGCGTTCTTACCGCATCAACCTCCAGGAGTCAATCACCCTCTGCACAAACCCACAGGTAAGTCCAACACTCAAACACACACACACACACACTCACACATACAGCTGACTTATGTCTTTTCTGCTTGCTGCCATGTTAACTTTCTGTATCCATTCCCAAACAGTGCCTTTTCCCTCTTGTCAGCCGCTCCTTGGAGGATGTTTTGGCTAGCTTGGATCCTGTGGAGCCCACTATTGGGAAGAAAAGAAAACATGCCTTGGCACTGGAAAAGGAAGACTTGATTAGACCCGTACACAAACGCCTGCGGTCAAGTGAACTTTACAGTCTTGGGCCACAAAGTAGTACTGACACATCTATAAGCCAAGCAGAGCACAGTGCTGTAAACTGTGTCAGTAATGGCCAACATGAGGCACCCAAGACGGAAGATGGAAAGGTAAATGGATGCAGGGATTCTCCAGTTGCAGAGACAACAGGACGGGAGTCACAACAAGTCGAGGATGATGTTCTGGACAAGGAAGTAGTCAATGATGCTCATGCAGATGGCAGTTCTGCTCCTGCATGTTCGACACCAGCTGGACCGCTGCAGAGCTCGTTAGGAGCCTTGTTGACCGCTGATGAGGATGGGTCTGTGCTCTCTCCTCACAGTGGTGCTCCTGTTACATCAGAGGCAGAGGACGACTTGAGGCAGGTGAACAGTCCTCCTGAGGTGCCGAACAGATGCTGCAGTCTGGACTCCAGTCAGTCCTTTTTCAAAAATCAGGACATTTACTCAACCATAGTCAATACTCCATCGCCTCAGCACCACGAGCAGACAGCAAGGACGGAACACAAATCACTGACTGCAGACATCACTGCGTGTAAGGACGTGAGAGGCATTAAGTCACAAACTGAGAATTTGTCCTCTACCTCGATAATGGAGTCAGAGGAGCTTGTATCTGTTCCCAATCAGCTTTTCTGGAGGAACAGCGACAACCTGTGTTGGCTGGACTCACTGCTTGTTGCTCTGGTAAACTGTAAGAGCTTGAAAAGGTGTCACCCCAAAGATGAGACGCAGCGGTTATCTGTCTGGCAGCTGCTTAGGAAATATGAAGACATTTGTGCCGCCATCCAAGTTCATCAGCGGACTGGCAAAGGTAAGTTAAACAGATAATCAACAGTATACTTTTGAGTGTAATATAATTATAACAGTGTGTGTGGTATTTTTATTTCATAGTATTTCATCTAAAATCAAAAGAATAATATTGAGTTTCCTCTTTGCTCCTGTTTGTAAAAAAAAAAATGCACTCATCTGAAATTACTAATGTCACTTAAAGAACCGAGTTAAAATTTCAGGATTAAACAATTAAATTGAATGCATTGGCCCTATTGTCACGATACCTGATCCAGCTGTTTGAGGCAGTGTTGGACTGGTGCATCTCAAATTTAAAACTGAAGTACACCGATGATCCCAAAATAACCCCCCAGCAGTTAAACTAAGGACAGGGAGGCGAACTAACCATCCTCCTTCTACCAACATTTGGTAAAAAGATGCCGCTGAATAAAAAGATGCCGCTGGTTCTGGAGTAATTATCTCTTAAATGAAACCAATAAGTTGACCTTATCTTACCTTACTTTAAATATCCGACTTCAATCTAACTTCACCGCAGTGCAGCGGCCGGGCTTGACCGCAGTGATTTACAGGGCTGCTGTTGTGCTGTGCTCATCTGTCTTGTCTGTGTGCTGTCAATGTCTTTTTTTGCTTGTAAGGTTTCTATCAGTTATAGATTTTTTTTTTCCACTTTGTGAGACAAAGGATGGTGTTGTGAGTGTGTGAAAAGTGTCAATTGCGGGAATCTGGTGTTTCATGCACAGTGGGATTGTTGTTACAGTATGTTTTCTGTACCAAGTTACGTGCACTGGTACATGTAGAGCTGAGAATTATGTGCACAGCTCAAATTTTATGCACTGTTGTGCATATACATATGTTGTATTTCGAGCCCTGATTGTGGCATATCGTCATGCAGATTGTTTTGGTGGAGTTGCCCGGGTGATAAGTGAGATCTCTGAGATTACTTGTGCTACTTCAAAATAATAGAGGTATTTGTGCTGAAACAAAACATTGAACATGAAATATGGCAATGTTAGGACTTTCCTCTATTGTGTTGGGATGCTGGAGACTCACAATTTGGGCACATTAACCAGAAAAAGCTTGCATTGCTACATACCGCAAGGGTTAATTGAGATTTTGTGTGTGTAATTTGGGTGAACTGACCCTGAAATGTTTGCATGAAATGAAAATAGTTTGGACTTTACACAAATAAACTGCCATCCGACTGTAAATATAGTGCTGCCATCAGGGAAAATGTGCAAATCCTGGTGACCATAAAGGTTCAGTTTTTTTGGTAATTATTTTTATATGTTTTTATAATACATCCCAATCCTTGTACATGTGTTCTAGATGGCGTTGTGAGGGTGCCAAATCATGTGCTGCAAAAGGCCAATGCAGATCTACACAGTCTCAGGATGTCGATCTTCAAACTACTTCAGTCTAAGCTGCACTGCAAACTGGGTAAGCTCAGTCACTCTTAACCAGTGTTTTCCCATAAAACTACATTCTGTGTGTGTTGGTTGCTGAGGGGAAGGTGGACTTTCAGTTGGCTGAGAGCACCTTCAAATTCAGTCAGTTCATACCCCAAAGTTGGGGGTCTGATCCCAGACCGCCTGACTCCCTATAAGATCAGCAAACTTTCTGTTGATGCTGTCACACAGGCTAGACTTCGCTGGATGAATTATAGTTGCTGCAGCTGCTAACTGAAGGTCCTTCTGCAGCACTGCCACCTGCTCTCCTTCCAACAAAGTAGTCTGTTAGCAGCGGGAAATGACGTAGAAGGGCAGCTGGCTACACTGGCTTATTCTTGTCTCCCTTGTCATCTGATGAACAGAAAGAGAAAGAGCAAGGCGGAGAGGGGCTGAGCAAGACAATGTGCAGCTCACAAGTCTACAATGAAATAAGATTTAAACCATTTTAAATGGTAAAAAAATAAATAAGAAAAAGAAAATCAATATGCAGCCATCATGTTGATATTGTGGGGGGGCTACCACAAGTTAATGTATGGAAAACCCTGTTCACAGTGAACGTCTTTGTCGCAGTTGATGCACAGTACCAAGATGCTGTTCTGGACTTTTAAACCATTGGTGCAGGTCTTTACATTCACCAATATGCAACCCTGCGGTTTGCACGTTCTTACCAGGCCAGTAGTGATGCACGGGTCAGGATGTTTAAAACCTACACCAACCTGGAGCATTACGACAGCCTGTCTGCCTCGCCCAAGCCGTAAAGGTATGCGTTAATCAAAGCCCAAACCTGACCCGCAAACTGGAAACAAAAACAACCCTGCTTGCTGTTGTCTGTAGGCTGATGCATGTAGTTTCCAGTAAATATGACAATATAATCAAGTGTTTTCTGTTTTAAGTATTACTCGCCTATCCGTTAAGAGGCTAAGTATGATCTCAAACACGCAGGTGATAAACCTGCGTGGTTTGTTACATGAGCGGGCAGCTGGCTGTTACAGTGGTTTGTTTACATGTCGTTAAAGAGGTGCATATTTAATTGATTCAGTGTGGACAGGGAGGCACTTGCTAAGACAGCATAATTAGCATTATTGCACAATGTTTCTGTAAGTTGTATTGATATTTACTCATAAGGTTGCTTTGCCACTCTATGACCCGCAATCCTTTTTAACAAGCTTCACCCAAACCGCACACCTGCCAGCTGTGGGTTGACCTGTGCATCACTGCAGGCCAGTAGCAGCCAAAAAGGGCTGTGACCAAATCTGTGGGCAAGATGTGAAATTCCCGCTCAAAAATCGATTTAGAAATTGTATTCTGAATGGATATGTATCATACTCCAGGTTTATTCACACTTGTATCAAAAAGTACATGTGGCGAGAAAGTAAAGAGAAGAAATTTAAGTTGATGAGCGCTGCTGCAGTGTTCTTTTCTTTCCCGTCTTGCGTTCAATTTGGTATGAACAGTGTGCAAAGTATATCTAGATCCATAATTTCACACTCGACAGATCTCTCCCATTAGAACACACTAATGAAACAACATACGGTTAAAATTTTAAATTACACCAGAGGTCAGCTGAGGCTAATTTTTGGATTCAATTTCATTAATAAGTGTAAGAGGCAAGAACAGATGGTCCCACACAGCTGTAGAGAAGTTGATAGAAGGAAAAAAGTTAATAAATATATAGAAATAATATATTTCTTTGGACTGTGTTTCTGGAGCACTGATAGGAAACCAGTCTTAGATCAACAATATGCAAATTATGCCAAGCTACTGTGAGCAAGGGAGAGATGTCTGAGCGAATGTTTTTCAAACTCAACAACACAGGGCTCCCAGGGCCCCTCAAGCCTTCTGTTCATGAATATTAGATGTCATATTGCCTAATGCCACTTTTTTGCCAAACAGATTGCAGTGACAAAAAGAAGTATATAAAGGAGTCAGCCTTGTTTTGGCAAGTTGATTCTGCAAAATGTAATGGCATAGCTTTGGCACATCGTGAAAGGCTCCTTGTAAGATTTTCAAACCGCTAAATTGCTTAATTACCTTCAGTGTTTTCATTTGTTTTCCACCTTGGATGTATTTTGCTTTAGATATTTGGCACTTGTCCCTGTTTAGAATCCAAGGCAAGAGTTAATCTTGAAATTTCAAAGCAGCCATTACCGCCTGATAACAGAAAGTGACAGGTTCAGACAGGCAAACCTTGGATTTTGCTCGGCCTTATATGAAAGTGGGAAAACTTACTCACTGGCTGTCACTTGCAAACTGAAAACACAAAAGGATGGGCTGAGACAGTGAGGGGGGTGCGAACGATGCAGAAGCAGTTTAGTTACAAACAGAAGAGACACTATTCATTTTTAGGCGTGTGGCCACATGTGGTCTCTAAAATGTAGCCCGTAACTCACCCGCAGATTAAGTTCTTTAAAATTACCTGGAAGTGGAGAGTGTAACCACAGCCTCTGTCAGCGACGTTGCCTGTGATGATGCTCTAAACTGCTGTATGTTTGTGCTTTTCAGGTCGGATGGAAACTCCCGTTTTTGCCATGCCGCTCCTGCTAAAGATGGACTCTTGGGCAGAGCCTCTTTTCCAGTCAACCTTTCACTGGGAGTTCAAGTGCAGCGGATGCAAAACCACCACGAAAGAAAGGTAGATGACGAAATCTTTCATAAAATACTATAGATTTTACTATATTCACTGGAGTGTTTTGTCCTTTTGAAACTTGCCTCAGAGATTGAGAGCGCACAGAAAGTAATTTTGTTGAAAGTGATTATGCCGGGAACAAATACATGGCTCAATATAGCAATTGGAATAGGGCCCACTCTGCCTCAGGCTTGTTTTGGAAAGGGAAAAGTATAGATTAATGCAGGGTTTCTATGGTCATGAAATTCCCGGAAAAGATAGTGAAAAATAATTCAAGGCCTGGAAATGGTTTGGAATTAACATAATGTTTTTAGAAAAGTTTTGAATTCATTGTTTTAGCTATTTTTGTCTCAAGACATGTCCGGTGTTTCGCAAAATACCTTTATTGTGTTGCTGATTTAAATGCACCATGCTTCTAGTGGAAATTAACACGCTGTCACGTCTGGAGAGGAAAAAGGAAATGTTGAAAAGCTGATCTGAAGTGGGTTAAGCAAGCCTTTCACACTGAGATGTGAGGCACATAAGATATGTGAGTATTCACTAAACTAGACTGTATACATAATGGTTGTAGCCACCCTGAAGTCAACCATTGGTTTGTGGACTTTTCGTTTGGAAGCAATGAGTGTGGCATTTTGGCTGTTGCCATCTTGGTTTCTTGGAGCCAGAAGTGACCATATTTGGACAAGAGGTTGTAGCTTTGGAGGACTGAGGTGTAGATTGGACCAATACCTCACAGACAGCCTGTCACTCAAGCGGTCCCACCCTTTAATATGTGTAAATGTAATCCTTGATAAAATGTAAACAAATAAAAAAATTCACCCCCCGACAGTTGTTATGATTGTTGAAATTACCTATAGAGACTAAAACCGTTTTTTGTACCAGGCTGTAAACATGTTTATTTCTGCTGTAAAGTTGGGCATTTTCACATGGGAATCTATGGGGATCTACTTTCTCGATGAACTGCAGTTTTTGGCGCGTCCGTAATGGCTTCATGTTTTGCCTGCCTGTTTTTTTTTTTAGTTGGTAAACATTTCTTACAATTCTTGTAAGAAATTGCTTTTTTTGTCCTCAGTGTCAGAGAACATTGGCACATATATTGACAAGTGACGTGACTAGTGGATTGATCTCGAGTGCTCGCTTAAATCTCTTAGTTTTGGTTATTAGCCAAAGGTTTGATGGACAAAAAAACATGTGCAAAGAAAGTCAGTTGAAACCTGTCCAACAGTGCATGGTCAGATTTTGGTAATATGATACATAATTATGCTATCACTCATATGCTCCTGTAATTGCTATGAACTCTTAATCTCTGTTGTGTTTGGGAGAACTCCAATTTTTTGGAGAATCAAGTATAGGGGTGACACTAATAGATAATTTTTTTAATGAGTATTTTGTCGGTTATTTTCACTTTATTTGTGAGTAGTGAGTAAAATGCCTGTCACAGTTTCCCAGAGCCCAAAGTGAATTAAATAATGATCAAACTGTAAAGATCAGTTGACTAATTGATTAAGGGGCTAAATGTTTCAATACTAATCTGCTGGATGGCTGAGACAGATGGTTATGGAGGTTCGATGTTAGTCTTTCTAAACATTCTGGTAATGAGGAAGTCTTGACCCCAGCAAAATGATTAAACGCTAATCGGGACAGCTGTATTAAGTGCAACTAAACCAATAGACGATACAAGTTTGACTGGTGGTCATTTTATGTTGCTATAGCTTATACGACATCTGACTTTAGTGTGGCCACGTAAACACCACATTGTCAGGAAAATAAATGTTCTCTGAATCACACTCGTCTTTTATGAAACTATAAATCTCTAACCGTATTTCATGCTGTGCTTTTCAGGGTTACGAAAACGCTCCCCTCGTTCACAAACATTTTACCTGATTGGAGTCCACTTGATGCAGTCCACTTGGCTCCGTGCAATGTGTGCTGCAAGCAGAATCAGAAGAGGACCATGACGCTGGAGAGGTAAGAGTTAAACTGTTAATGCATCTACCTCTTTAGTTTAAAAATGTTGTTAAATAACAAAGGCTTTGCAAACACTGGCCCTTTTGGAAGTAACTGTTTGATTAAGATGCATTAACTTGTTGTTGGAGCTGCGTATGGGGGGTGTGTGTGTGTGTGTGTGTGTGTGTGTGTGTGTGTGTGTTGTAAACAAACAATGATTATGTAGTGTAATTTTAATTCAAATTTGCTTCAAAGTAGATCATTTGCAAGGTAATTACATGTACTGCCAAGAAATGATTATCCTGTAATTCTTGAAACACAAGGGGCAAGTTGATATGATAAATTTTATGATCATAAAAAAAAAAAAAAAACCTTCATTTCAAAGTCCCCCAGGAATCTGCAGGTTATCAGAAGAACAAAAACTTCTCTGCAGGACAGAAACTGTGTGCCTCCCCAACTATGACTAATTCACTTTTAATTTTCTTCTTATACCTGCTTAAAGCAACTGTAAATAATTTCCCGGGTGAATGAAATAAACCAGTTAATTAGAACTCAGCACTGGGAATTTCATTGTCCACATTAAAATATTCAAACTAACCATCATATAAAAGCGCATATGTTGTAATAACAACATTTCTGTGTATTAGCAGGAGTAAGAACAACGTATTAAGTCCTTCGTAGACCTTTACTTTTCCATCAGTTTAACCCGATTTCTGCTTTGTTCTGTTCAGTGTTCCTCCAGTGTTTGAGCTGCACTTTGTAGAGGGGCTTCCTCACAACGATGTCACAGTCTACACCTTCACCTTCAAAAGGAAACGCTACTCAGTCACCACTGTCATACAGTACAACCATCAACTCAAGCACTTTGTCACCTGGATTCGTAATTTGGATGGTAAGTATTTTGTATTTAGAGTATCTATATCTAAATATCTGTCTCACTAATTCAATATCATACACTCTGTGGTGCGCAGAATTCAAACACAGTGTATTTGCTGCAGTTTAGCGCGCCAGATGCATGCATCTGAATGCCTTTGTATACATGAAGGGTATTAAATGAAGTACACACCTGGTATCTGTGTCCTTTGGGGTATTGGTACTGGTCTGGTGTAATATCCAGCCTTACTTACTGGCCAATTCATTAGCTACTCTTCTACAATCTAATGTGATGTATTGAGTGCATTATATTGAGAAGGTGCTTCATATATTCTGCCCCTCGTGTATGTAATAGGTGGATTAAATATCCGTAACACCTCTCTGTTTGACATCACTGCAAACTACTTCCTTAATAATAAATAGTTATATTGATACCTCTCTTACCTCTCAACACTGAACATCATTATCTTTGAAAAGGCCAAAGTCATGGCACAGCTGTGGTATTTAACCACATTTGAAGTGGCCTGTGGGTGTGTGAGTACGTGTGTTTTATTACCATTTATCTGTAAATGATATCGTTACTATTAAAATGTAAGTAAATTCATTAACTGGACAGCCTGGTTTACATGCCAGAGAACAGTTTTAAAATATATTTAATGAATCACTGCCATTCTAAGAGGATTTAATTTGTTTCAGTATTTTTAACATGAATCACTGAACTGAATCAAAACGTTGTTCTTTTTTTTTTGTGCTTCTCCGTATTAATTTGTAAGATACTTTACACTTGTTGTGTAACAACCCTTTAGCTCATAGTTGAGTCACATGAAGGTTGATATTTTCTCTTTCTCATTCTGCTGAACAATTCATGCAATGTTAAACTGCAGAACACTCCAGCCAATCAGGGATGGTTTCATTGTCATTTATTGATAATTTTGGTTGCTTGTGTGTGTGTGTGTGTGTGTGTGTGTGTGTGTGTGCATGTGCGCGCTCTAACCATGTATTCTTGTACATTTCAGGGTCATGGCTCGAATATGACGATTTGAAACATCCAGACTGCAAGACCCATCAGAAGCTCCCGGTCCCTGCTCAGGAGATGCACATCGTCTTCTGGGAGGCGGAGGAGGATAAAGAGCCTCGTGCCTGTTCTCCCTCCAGCACATTTCCTGAATCTCCCCCATCCAAAAATGAGATGAACACCAGTGTGGATGGCAAAGACTTAACAGCAGATGAACTGTTGGCTCGCACTCCGGATCATTCTCTCCTCGTGTCCCACGACGACACTGACATCGTCAGCGCACTCTCAGCTTCTGAGGGCAACATAGACACAACTGTAACAGCCGGTGTTGATACATCGATCGGCTCCACAACACTGCTCAGCGCCTTCGAGGGCCTTTCCCATGATGACATCATCACACTCACGCTGGTGGAGTTAAATCCTGGTTCAGAAATGCAGCCTTTAAATGAAAACCAACAAACGGCGGACGTTAGTGTTCCCAGCGGGAATGAAATACTTAACTCCGCACCAGATAGCTCCTCCGCTGTAAAGGTTAGTGAAGAGTCGTGCAACCGTGATGTTGAGCTCCCCTCCACCTCCTCTTCATCTGATTCTGGGGACGGCTCATCCAGCGATCCCACGTTTGTGCCTGGTGGCGGGAGAGGACGAGGGAGAGGAAGAGGAGTTAGCAGAGATAAAACAGCCAGCAGACAAACAGGTAGAAAGAAAGCAGCTGCACAGATTTCACCACTTGCGTCTTCGGAGTCCTCCAGAGCAGTCGGTCGTGAACCTGCAACTGCTGATGCTCGTGAGAATAACATACCGCCTGTTGAAACCACACAGCGAGCATCCCCTGTCTCTTCGACAGATGCCTCACCCCTGTCCTCGGTTCAGAAAAGTCCCACAATGCCGAATCAGAAATCGAGCTGGTCCTTCCTGCTCAGCAAACACCCACTAAACCAATGTCACAAGTCGATTGGTAAGCTCTCCCCCACCCACACACCTACCTCGGCCACACGAGCAAAGCCCATTCCTCCTGCTCACTCTACGCCCATACCAGTGAGAAGACAGCAGACCCCCGGAGGACTCTTCCCGAAACCACAGCTCAGGACAGAGGAGAGCGAGGGTCTCCCGCTAAAAGCTGCAGAAATGTACGGTGGATTCGGTACAAAGAGCTGGAACGCCACGACTCCGCTCTCATCTCCTGCACCTCTTAATGGCAAATCAAAGCTGATTCAACCTACAACATCTCACCGGCAGAAATCCCTCATGAACACTACAGCGGCGTCTGCTACACTGCTTCCTGCGCCTGGAGCAAAGCGGCTCCCTGAAATATCCTCCTCAAAGAAACACAGCAGCCACTCCTCGAAGGTTCCCCCGGGTCTCAGCGACACAGAAGCTCTCAGGTACAAGCTGATGAGGAAACTGAAGGCAAAGAAGAAGAAGCTCGCCAAGCTGAACGAAAAGTTGGGTCATCAGGGGGGAGCCGGTCTCCAGCCGGACAGTACCGCCCTGTGCTCTCCCAACACGGTCTCCTCCAGCACCTACGACGGCTCCGTGTGCAGCGACCTCCTCTCGGATCTGCTCTCTCCAGCAACGACAGCCAGCAACCTTTCACCGGACAGCACCGACTTCCTGGAGTTGCTCGCCAACGGGCAAGATGGAGCCGAGCAGCTGGACTGTGGAGTCGGTGCAGGCGGTGCGGTGTCGCAGATGAACGAGCCCCACACTGAGAACTTCCTGGATGAGTACCTCTCGCAGGCTGTGGCTCAGAGACCGACTGAGATGGAGACGGAAGCGCTCAGTGCGCTTGAACTCTTTATTTGAGCTGTGGGGCGATGGGTGTTGTCTGCAAGCTTCAAGCACAGATAACCGGACTCTGGAAATTACACAAAATGAAGCCTAAACCTCATCTGTCACCCAGACATGTCAGTCCGAAGCAGTGGAGATGTAGTAGTAGATGTAGTTTTTTTTTCAGGTTTACAGTAGTTAAGTCTCTTTGTATTTGTGTTGCTGTTAATTTTGATGGGTTAATGAAATTTCGATGCTTGTTCATTGTTGGAGACTGTATGGTGAACCATGGATTGATATTTGTAAGTTTGGCACTTTGTCTTGTAGATATTGTATGTAACTGGGCGGTATGAGGCAATCATGTTTACAGCCAAAGCTGTTTGTTTGCTCGTTTTTTTTATTTTGAAAAATTACTTGAAGATTTTCATGAAATAATTTTTTAAAGTGTCACTTAATAAATACTTTAGGTGACTAATGGTTGTTGTACAACATGTCATTATTATTAGGAAATTTAAGAAATCGTGTGTGCGGTTTTGTTTCAGCTCTCATAGGGAAATAAAATATTAATATTTTGTGCTTTTTTTAATGTTAGTTGTTTGAAGTCACTAAAATACATAGTTACTTATGAGTCAAAGTTTTATACAATTACAAATTCCTAAAAGTCTATGTACTGATAAGCATTAAAAGTTTCATTGATTAAGACATATACTGTAACTAAAAGATGAATAATCTCGTAAAAGTAGAAATAAAACGGTTAACAGAACTCAACACCATTTAGGATGCATTCAATTAGACATCAAATATGCATTGTTTAGAGAGACATACATTTTGACCTCTAATGTGTTGATATCAGTGGTTACCTGAGAAAGATATTACGAATCATAGTTGAAAATTTCAGACAATAGAGTATCAGACCCTTGAAATAAAAAAAAAAAAAACATATGGTTAAAATGGAAGTGAAAATGCAATACAACTTTGTAGATAGATGAATCCCGCAAATCTAATAATGTGGTGTTACAACCTATAAGAAAAAAGGAATAAAGATCTACCTTTTCATTGTTGGAATTCCAATGCACCTCTCATTTAGGACCCACAAATAATGATTTTTACACTAATATAGTGTTGTGTGTAATTTTCTAATGTTCCATGGAAACATACATGGACTCAGACAAACAACCTTAAAAAACAACCTCCATTAAATCCAGATTATCATTGTCTTCAATATATATATATATATATATATATTCAAACACTCTGCAATTACCAGTTAAATTTTATATCAGCTGATACCAATGAATCAATCAATGCTGCTGAAATGGATCAGTTAAGCAGTGTACACTCGAGTTAACAAGCTATCCAGCAGCTTGTGTGAAGATCACCACTGGTATGTATTGTCAAACCCGCATACATACATAAACGTAAATATAAGACAATGATTCTGAACAGGATCATTAACAAAACGGTAGTTCCCATACCGGGAGTCGAACCCGGGCCGCCTGGGTGAAAACCAGGAATCCTAACCGCTAGACCATATGGGACTTACGTGTAAAATTTTTCCATCAATGTTTTTAAATCGAGAGAAACGAGAGATACGCTGGTAAGGCCTCAGTTTGTTTTTCAAGATTGCGTGCTATGTAGTCTGTACTATCACGTTTCGTTAGTTCCTCTTTGATCATAATGTTGACACTGTTGCTAGTTTGCTCACATACTGTACCAATACCATTTTTTCAAAACCAGCGCCTCAGTTTGCTACGTCGACACCATAGTGTATCTCCTCATTTGTATGCTGTAATTAGCCTATGCCAGAGTAATTATAATAGAGTTTTATAGTGTTTTAGGATAATCAATTAATACATTAATCGAGTTAATTTTCCCTTTGAAACCTGGAATGACAGTCAGTTTTCTATTTGAGGCTTTGGAAGCTGAGCAAATCAGATTAATTTATTTGAATAATTAATAATTAATAATAAAATCACTAAATTGCAAGAAATTAGTAAAAAGACAAGAAAACAAGTAAAAAGAAAATTACCTAAAAAGAATAGTTTTAAAAAACGGGAGTATTTATTTAAAATTATAATATTTTTAGATTTAAAATTATTTCATATTCATTTTACCTTCTCTTCTCTTTCTCTTCTCTTTCATTCATTTAACGTTCTCTTCCCTTTATTTCCCTTCATAGATTAAAGGGCTTTGATTTATGCTATCAATTGTTGGGCAATTTAATGTATCATTTTTTAATATCTTTAGAAAATGTATCACCTTGACAACACTCAATTTATCATCTTAATAAGTGATCATAACACTGTAGTCAGAGGAGGAGTTAGTGGCTTTTTTATGATTCATTCCATCAAAAGGAGAAAAGAGAATATTGTACAGGTTTCTATGCAACATCTGTTGGATTGAATTATTGAGAAATTACAGTAAGACTATAATCACTGTGAATAAAAGCAGCTGCATTACCATTAAACAGCACATGCAGGTGCTGTTTGACTGTTGGTGGCCAAGTCATTGAGACAGCTTGTACATACTATACTGTACTCAAACACTCAAAACCTTTTATCACAGGTGGCTGAGGGAAACACTCACTCAAGTACTGTCCTTAAGCACAATGTTGAGGCACTTGTGTTTTACTAGAGTGCTGCATTTTATGTTAGACAGCCTACTTTAAAGATCAAGAATTTACATCCATATTACATAAAATACTTATGAGAAATAATGATTAGAAACATTAACCCTCATCCAAATTTAACATACAAGGCCTACTGACTAGGGACCCCAAGGTTAAACTACTAAGAAATAACTATCATAGCAAAAATATTAATTTATTGCTTCTCTAAACAATATTTGTCATGTTATTAATCTCTTAAGAAAAAATGAAAGATTTTTATTTTAGGATAATTTACATTTAAGTTACAGTTAGCTGACTTTGAACATCATCTCAGGAATAGCAAACAAATGTTGCCCACTCTGGCTCCATATTCATTTCTCTTTTATTTAGATGACATTTCGGCCCTCGGGCCTTCTTAAGATTGACAATTGTTGATTGACTGTTGTCAACTAGATTAATGGTCTTGAAGAAGGCCTGTGGGCCCAAATGTCATCTATATAAAAGAGAAATGCATATGGAGCCAGTGTGTGTGACACTTGTTTCTTATACTTTTAAGTCTACAGCCAGTGCTCCTTTGTGAGTGTTACTTTTCTGTTTTGGTTGAACATCATTTTACATTATGAAGAGCAATACTTAGGGTCGTCAGTAGAGCACACTGTCATGATTATATATCATATTGTGGACTCTGCTTTTGGGTTTAGACATGTTTTTCATGTTACCCGCACTCTGTTTCAAGCTTAATTTTTGTACTATCTACCCTCATGTGTCATGTCCGGTTTTACTCCTTGTTTTTGTGTTTCCCTGATTAGTTTCACCTGTCTTCTATCAGTCTCTTTTGTCCTCCCTTGTTAGAGTCTTCCCTGCACACCTGTTCTGTTTTAGTCGATTCTGCTTCACCCTTGTGTTTCCCACTACACCTTCATTTGTTAGCCAATTGTTTCCCTCCTATTGTCCGCTACCTCATCCATGTCGTCTGTCCATTGTCCTCTGTGTATAAATACCTGTGTGTCCCCCCCTTGTTCTTTGTCAGTTTGTCTGCTATCCTTGCTGTTAGCCCTGCTTTGACCATGCTGTCTTAACCTCTCTGTTTTTTGCTATTGTCTTTACCCAAATTCTTCCCTGTTATCCTGGTTGGTTTGAGTTCAGTTTGTTTTATTCGTGTTTCATTTATACTTTGGGTTTTATGAATATCTGCATGTTCTGGGGCATTTTATGTGCGTTATAAGTCACTTTTTGTTTGTATACCTGGCTTATCATTTTGTTTTGCATTTGAGCCCTCATCCAACTTCACCCTGTGACACACACCCTTTAATAGTGTTTGATACATTAACCCTTTGAGACCTTTGAGATGGAAAGAAGGCAATGTACAATTAAAAGGAAAAATGAAGCAAAAACTAAGTTCCTCATACCCATTTTTTTCAAGGTTTAAATACCTTTGAAAGTCATCTGAAAGCAGCACAAGGACATAATGTCACTCCAGGGTTAAAAGGTCTAAATAAGGGCCCATGGCAAACATGAACTCAATAATTAATTCCATCTCTGAAAACAGCATCGGCAGAATTGGCTGCTTTTGACTGGGGTTTCCCAGAACCCAGAAAATTTAAAAGCACTAATTAAAACAGAGACAGAAAACAATGATATGAAGTTAGAATGATAGAATAAAGCACCTGTAAGATATGAATATGGAATTTCTGGTCTTACTTCAGAAAAAGATCTCAATACTTCCTCCACCCCTGCGGCAGATGTTTTGACCTGTCATAGAAGGAACACCACATGTGGTAAGGTATTTAAGACATTGACTGCTAACAATATGGTATCCTCTGCAATCAAGAATGTGAAATAGGGTTAACTACTCTCAAACACATATTCATAATATTAGCAGATTTCACATGCATTAGTCTTGCTTGTTTGCCTGAAAACTCTATAAAGGTCTTTCAAAGAGCCTCAAAGAACATTAACCTGTACAATGACGATGATGCAAATTTCTTCAAGTAAAACTGTATTTGTCGATGTGCGTGTGATCTGATGACTATCACACAAACACACACAGAGGAGGCAGTTTGTTTGTAACACCCTGTATTAAGCCAGAGCATCATTTACATAAAGAGGAAGCCACAAACAAGTGTGTGTGTGTGTGTGTGTGTTGGTGGTGGCAAGGGGATGGAAGAGCACATGACGTCATAGAGGGACAGATCAGGTTTATGCTCTGCAAGCTGACTGCAAAGACACACTTCTGGACATGAAAGAGAAGCTCAACCTCTACATCCACCTGCTCCTATAGCTCGCAAGCGCATCATGGACGTCATAGTGGTGGAAAGCATTTACCTCCTGGTCATCGTCACCCTCATCAGCGTACTTCAGAATGGTAAGAAAGAGCAAAAAGCATCAAGTTTTAAAATTCTTATTCAGTAAAGATGATAAAAATTCAATGTTTTGCGATGCCATTATTGATCTCTGTGTTTTAAGCATTCTTCGCCCTGAAGGTAGAGAAGGAGTGCAACAGACAAAATGTCAACACATCTGCTTTTGAACGAGTTTCTTGCGCCAAGTAAGTGTTATCCTCGTACTCTGTGAATCTAATGAAACAAATGGTGAAAAAACAATGAGGATTTTTGTTCTTTTTGTTTCCTACAATAACACTCTGGAACTTTCCATTTGGGTTTAACATTTCCTCTAATATGACGTCCTTTGAGAGGCAGGCCTCATTTGCCTGCACAGTCCCAGATAGGCGGAAAAAAAGCTAGTGCAGAGCTTATTTGAATGCTTGCTGGGAAGGCGACAATAGCCATTAGGAAAACATTTATTCTTCCAGCCTCCTAGTTAGGTGACTCATCATTCTGGGTTTAAGTTACAGGAGTGAGAACTGCTCTTATCTTTGCAATTTGTGACCGGTGGATATTTAAAATTGATGTCATACGCAACATGAAATCAAGCTTGTTTCTCAAAAATGTGACTTTTACGCATATTGCAAAACCACTTGACGCATAAAGGTTTGCCAACTCAACAGTAAATGTACCTGACAATTACTCAATTAACTGCTGAGTTTACAAATATTTTGTTAATTATCAAAAATGCCAGACACACTGAGATAAAGAAAACAAGCTTGCTCTGCTTAAAATTATTGGCTGCCTTTAAATATTAAATTAGGCAAGCTGAGAAACTTGAGTACCTTAAACTTATAGTATATATAACTTATAGAATAAATAGTTGGGACGATCAGTGTCAAGCTGACAAATTAGTCCCATCAACTTTAAACATTAAGTTCAATCAGCAAGTTATTTTAGTGGTACTAACAATAAATTTCAAGTTTAACAAACCTGAATCCAGTTAACACAGGATTACTAGTAAAACCAACAAACTTGAATCGATATCTTACAGAAATGTAAATAAAAGTTTCTCAAACAAGCGTCTTGTTAAATTAACTTAATTAACTGAATTTTTGCAGTCTTATATAAAATGCTCTGCTCCTTTAACTCAGAATCATGACATATTTAATGTTCCTTTAGAAATAAGTCGTGCAGTTTTGTGTGTGTTAACAAGTGAGGATATTCAGAGGAGGATATTCAGTTGAGTGTTTTTTCGAGAAGTAATGTTACAAACAAAACAAGAGAAAAAAAGATTTCTGGCAATTTGTCTTCACTTCTTTGATGTTCAGATGAATAGATTTCTAAAACTCATTACTTTCTGTTATTCTGCTAACTTAAATGTCAGGATTTGTTGCTCTCCTCTGTTTCATATCATGTAAAATGAATGTGATTGTGTTTTGGACTGCTGATCAGACAATCTGAAAATTATTTCATTTTTTTCTGAACTGTTTTAGGCCACACAATTAATAAGCTAATCAGAAAAATAGTCACCCTATCTTAAAAGTAATCATAATTTGCAGCTATTCAGTGATAATGCTTGATGTTGCACCACTGCATCACATTGATGTACTTGGAAAATCAGGCTTAAACTCGTAATTCAAATCTAATAAGTGTAACTGACACAACGTCTCCGTCTTTAGTCCAGAGGCTTTATTAGTCCACCAGCAGCAATGCACTTCCTGTTTTTATCTGAGCCAC
The DNA here is from genome assembly GCF_008729295.1 of Plectropomus leopardus. Classification (NCBI taxonomy): domain Eukaryota; kingdom Metazoa; phylum Chordata; class Actinopteri; order Perciformes; family Serranidae; genus Plectropomus; species Plectropomus leopardus. Next base: position 18,610,651 of record NC_056475.1, read on the forward strand.
ATCCTGTCTTGTATGTAATGGGAGGATTTTGAACATTTGCCTCTCAAATGTGATGCAAACATTTGGTGACATTTTAAAAATCACTCATATTTGTAATATATCCTATTGGTAAAACTATCCATTATTTCATTGGAAATAAATAATTCTGTGTAAAAAAAAAAAAAAAAAAGAAATCAGACTGTGACCCCTCAGATTAATCTTGGGACCCCTTCTCAGGTCGCCACCGACAGGTTGAGAATCCCTGCTCTGAGGAATGATGTTTTTTGGAGGACTCTTCTGACGTGTGAGATTGGAAAAGGTTTGAGGGACACTGCTCTGTGTAACACACTGTAGTGATTATTGCAATGTATTGCAACAGCCAGTTTGTGCTGACTGGGAGAGTGGGCTCAACTTTTCCTGGCTTCCCACTTCAGCTCTGTTCCTCCAACACTCAGACAGACACATTGGGTTTTCTAACTCATGTACTGTTTTATCCCTTGGATCCTTTTTTTCCCCCTTACAGCCACTTCTGCTCTGCAGTCTGAAAAAAATTTCGTAACAGCCATAGAAAAAGCAGCCACGCTGTCGGTAACAGTTTGCAGATTGCTCCATGGTTCCTTATTGCAGGTGACTTCCTTGAAATGTGTTAATTGCAGCTCTTGTTTGTTTCTCTCAGCCGTAACTGCATGGATGCTTATCCCACTTTCCTGGCAGTAATGTGGTGTGCCGGCCTGTGTCTCAGTCAAGGTAATCATTAATCAGTTACCATATAGGAGACGGTCACACTTTTGTGTCCTGTAAACACAACACACCCACACAGAGTCAACTCAGCGGAGGAAAAACATTCCTATGTATGTTTTGTTCTATAAATATCCTTTTTTGTCTATAGATCAATCTTTATGTTTGAGAGCCAGCACGTTCAGAACTGCATCCATACTAAAAATAGCAACATGTACACCATATGGTGGAAAGTATGTGGATGCTTGAACACACCCAAACATCTCATTCAAAAGCAATGTGCATTAATGTGCCTCCACTCTTCAGATTAGACTTTCCACAAGATTTCTGAGCCTGGCTGCAGAGATTTGCTCCTGTTCAGCCACCCCGGCATCAGAGATTTAAGGCATTAGGTTATGGTGGGGTGATCAGACCCGGCTCACAGTTGGAATCCCAGTTCATCCCAAAGGTGTTGTATGGTGCTGAGGTCAAGGATCTGTGCAGGCCATGTAACTGGGAAAATCATTTTTTCATGGAATTTTTTTGAACAGGAGAAATAAGGGGAGCAGCATTTGTTCTTATCAGACAGGTTTCTTTCTGCAGAACGAATTTATGTATTCACTAGCAAGGACCACACCTCAACGTGAATTGATTTTGACAATTTATTGACATGAATGTAAATTTGGTATAAACATAGATTCTGAATATTGGAATGGATGGTTGAGTGCAGTGTGGGGAAGCTCCGGTGGGAATTCGCCGTGGCTCCCGGGCATGACGGACCCCTAGGACCCTACGGAGAGGGAAGAGAAAGAAAGAGATCGAGGGAGGGGTGGGGGGGGGGGTGGGGGGTGCAGAATAACGAGACGAAAGGGGGAGATCGGGTTAGGAGGATATTTAAGCCGGAAGAGGCGCGGTTGAGGTGCAGTAGAGGTGTGGTCCTGCTCCTGAAAACTCTGCTATAAGCTTCACATAAATTCATGTTCACACTCATAGCACAATAGGTCAAAATTCAATTTTGACACATTTAGGTTCTCATAAGCTCAGCACTTAATTAACCCAATATTAAGAATGACCACTTAAAACTGACATTTATGTATTTATTCATGTATTTATTATTTATTTATTTAACTCATATATGTCTAGTGGAAGATCTTGTCCACAGAACACAGAAGCATTATTAATATTGTTATTATTATTATTATTATTATTATGTGTATATGTGTGAACATGTATACGAAACCCAACTTTCCCCACTTAAGTCATATTTTACCCATGAATGTTATTCTTTTTAAACACTCCAGTTTATCCACTGCCCTTTAAAAAAAGTGTTTAACATGCTTTTTATTAACAATTTTAACATGAATTTTCTAGGCTACTTGCAAAGGAAAGCTTACTCACCATTGCCTCAGAGCTTCATCAGTAACCACGTCTCAACACATTAAAATAGCATATAAAACACATTATAAAACAATTAACGGGGAGCCTCCTAGTCTCACAGTTTGACTGTCTGAGGAGGGAGCAGGAATTTCAGCACAAACACTCAGTCGGCATGTGCGTGCTCGCCCTCTGAAAACAGTTTTGACTGATAAGATAAATACATAAACAAAAACATGACTACAATCTTTGAAAAAATGAGCCTAGATCAAACAGTGAAACACAGCCTGTAGACCAACAGTAGACAGGGGTGTCTGTATAATTTTGGCCATAGAGTGCATTATGAAACCACAGAGATTATATACTGAATTCAGCCTTTTCTGCCATCTGTTTGAAGCTCCTGCTGCCTTTGCTGGGATCATCTATCTTGTAGTACGACAGAAGTACTTTGTTGGATACATGGGACAAACCTCTCAGAGGTAAACGAACACAAGCGATCTATTTTGTGTGTGTTTTTGTGTTTATAGGTATGCATATAATTAATATATTTTCACATTTCTTTGTAGCACCCCAGGTTACCTGTTTGGAAAACGCATCCTTGGTTTCCTGTTCCTGATGTGCGTCGTGGGCATCTTCAGCTACCTGCTGATACGCCACTATGGCAACGACCACAAAGAATATGTAGAGATCATAACCAAAGCTGCCTCTACACTTCTCCTCATCCCGTAGTCCAGTGTTTGTCACATAATGACAACAACACTTCCCCACATTTATCTTTCAATTGATGAAAACGCCATTAAAACCCTGTACTCATTTGTTTTGTTTTATAAAAGAACATTTATTATGTTTGGTATAAAATAAAAACTTCTCACAAACAAGTGCTGATTCTTTAGTACAAAAGTCTACAAACCTTTAGTTGTGCAGTAAATCAGATTTGACCCCTTTAACCCCTCATACAACAAATGTAAATCGAGTTTAGTAGCAAAAAAAAGAAAGAAAAAACATCAATATAGACACAAAAGTTGCCTAAATAAACTTCATGGCATTCAGAATTTCATTGTCAGTCCTTGTCAGTGGTTTCCACTCACTGATCATGAGAAATCTCTGGACCCAGTTATCAGGTAGCTCCTGCAGTCCCAAGAGGTAGGCTTGTCCTTCACCTGGCAGGCTACAAACATCGTCTGTTGATTTAAGAGAGTTTCTTGAGGAAGCAGACTCCACCAAAAACCAGGCGTGTGATAAACTCTTTTTCTTGCTCTTCATCCACCGCTGGCTCATGTCAGTCTCAACTTTAATGGTAACAAAGATGAATAGAGAAGAAAAGTTAGACAAGCGCCTGCTGATAAATACAGAAAATGTTAAGGTTACTATCAACATGTAACATGTAATAAGAGGCACTCACGTTAAATTTTCTTTTGCTGAACCCAAACCAGTGTGGGAAGTCAAAGAGGGCATCAGAGTAGTATTTCAGGGTAAAGGAGGAGTCTCTCCACACAGGTTTGACTTTTATTTGTTTGTCAGTTATGATGTGGATGTGTTTCGCTGCCCAGCTCTCCAGCAGTTCGGTCAAGTCAATCTAAAATGAGAAAAAGACACGTTCAGTACAAAAAAACAAAACACAGCAGCTCCTGGAGTGAAGTTAACAATGTAAAAGTAACCAAAACTCCCGCTTACATCAACTCTGTAGCTCTCCCCAGCAACAGAGGAGATGGTCCAGTCCAGGCCTCTCTCCATCTGCCACTTGATGAAAGGATCGCTGCCGTCGATGGACACCACAAACTGCTTCAGAACTGATTCAAGAGGAAATAAGGAAGGAGAGAGTGCAGAAAAACATGTTGTCATGTACCACAAGTACTGTGCTGCCGTTGTAATTTCTCTACTCCACCCAGTGCAAACATCCCACGTTTGAGAGCCAGCATGAGTCACCCATGCCACCAAACTGCATGACCCATTCAGCAATGCAATGCAAGGGGTGCTTTTGAGGACCACTTGTGTTTTTACAGCTAGATTATTTCAGTCTCATTACATTTTGTGTGTTTTTAAACTGTGTCGGGCTGAGGTCTTGTGGTAAAATGGGTAGTAGGCTACAGTTTAACCCTTTCAAACCTGAGCAAATTGACTTAATTTCTTTCAAAAACATGGGAAGAAGGCAAGGAGCAACGAGAGGAGAAATGACCCAAAAAATAAGCAAGTTATTGGTGAAAGTATTAAAAAAATACCTGAAATTTAATTTAAATAAAAAGGAAGAAATGAAAGAAACTATTTTGCAAAAAATAATCTTAGATCTGTAACTATAATTACACGTGGTTGTCCCCTGACTTTTTCATAGTTACTTTTTCCCTTTTTTTCCTTCTGAAACATTTTTTGCCAAGTTGCTCATTGCCTTTTTCCCCATGTTTATGAAATAAATCACACCAATTTGCTCAAGGTTCAAAGTTAAAAAGCTTGTGAAAGACATCTGAAAGAAGCACAAGGTTTCAAAGAGTTAAGTTACCTCTGGCTTCATCTGCTGCCTTTTTGTTGGTCACTGAAAAGTTCTCTTCGCAGGCAGACATCAGCAGATAGATCTTCTTGGACAGCAGACTCTTTCTCATGCTGGTGTACTCCCATAAATTGTGCATTTTGACTTTCCTGTTTGAAAATCAGACAGTTTTAAATACACTTTTTAAATGTAAATTCACAGAGCTGTGCATCAGGTTCAGCTTATTTTATTTTTACCCGTAGGTAGATTTGGTTTGTAGTATGACGTGCAAGGCATCCATTAACACAGTTTTGGACACCACAGACAACATACAGGATAAAACATAAAAAGAAGATAATATATAAAACAATTAAAATGTTAATCAAAATGTTAATTGTGTAATAAAAGGCAATCAAAACACTAAACTACAATACTAAAAATAAAAACAATGCAAAAAACTATGACAAAATGATCAAATGATCTTGTGCAATTTTCCTACAGCTTGGTCACCAGTGGGATGGCAGCTGGAGCAAAAATGTGTACACCTTCAGAGTATCCATGCAGTGGCCTACATTTTTTTCTACCTCACCTTCCCAGCGACTTGTGGAAAACGATTCTCCCTCTGCAGGAGTCGAAGTCATCGATGAGCACCAGGTTTTTCTCCGAGTCGCTGTGGACTCGATACCCCGAGGGGACAGCCTCCACGGAGAAACCTTTCGGAGGTTTTGTGAGGAAGTCCTCCACCTGTGTCACTGTCATCCTGCTGCGGGACAGTTTGTTTATCGTCATGCTGTCACGCGTTTCTCCTGTGAGTCCTCCAGCTGCTGCGGCTGCTGCTGTTTATAAAGTGTGCCTCGCGCCTGCGGCTTTAATAACCAAGGTCAAGTTAAATATGTTGACACGAGAAGGCTTCCGGTCTCCTTTAGTCAAAATAGACAAACTCATCTGGAAAACTGTTGGTGGCTGCGATTTGTGTTTTTATCAAGTAAAGACCATTCCCTGGCACTAGCTTCTTAAATTTAAAGATTTGCTGCTTGTCTTATGTCCTAGGCTCATTCATAATATCATCAAAAAAACATTAATTTGTAGATTATGTGACATGAACAGTCAGTTCATATTTTTGTCAATCAAAATGTATTTACTGCAGTTCTGAGAACTTATTAACCATAAGCAAACAGAAATAGCCAGTTTATATAGGCTAATTGTAAATCATAGTAATACATTTGGGGGGCTTGGACTGGACATGCTGAAGTCATCAACTTGGCTTTGAAAATTTGTTATTGTCATTTTCAGTAGTTTCTGACATTTGATAGACTGAACAATCAATCGGTTAATTAGGAAAATAACATTTTAAAAGTACAAAAGTAAAGTTAAAGACCCAAAGTTAAAGACCCTGTCCTGGTCATGCTAATTACCGAGAGGTAACAGATTAATCATAATAATAACCTTAATTTATTAGAACATTTAAAAAAAAAAAAAACAGCAACAAAGTGCTATACAATTCAACTAAAAACATTTAAAAGACAAGGAGAATGAAATGAACTAAAATTTCATCAAAGTAAAAGACAAAATAAGAAACAAGAAACAAGAATATGAATCAATAAGGTAGCATTAAAATACAGCTCAGGTAAAATCAGGATATGCTTTTCGATAGAAATACGTCTTTAAGAGAGACTCCACCGTAGACAGCGACTCAGACAGATTACCTACGTAACTGATAGAGTTAAAGTGAATTCAAAGTATACAAATATATTCATTATATCTGAGATATCTGATGTTTCTCATGGAATTTCTCTCAAAGCAACTTTATTTTGAAGGCAGGTGTATTTACTTCCTGTTTTATGAAGCATGACATGGCTCGTAGGGACACAGTTGTATGTATATATAACACAATTCCTCCAAAGTAACTTCTAAGGACTTTATTAACTAATTAAGGCTCATATCAAGGCTGGCTGGCGCTGTCCTACATTCATGTAAAGCATAAATAACAGCCTACATAATGCACATACATACCAGTGAGTGGCTGTGCAAATAAAGTTATAAGTAATTAATAAAAGTATGACTCTTGAGTGCATGACTTTAAGAGAAGCCACTTGAAGGCTGTATTTGGCCTTGCACAGGGAAACAACAGCAGGTGGACTTTTGATCTGAGCAGGAAAAGTATAGCACCTAATTCAGACACAATGAGTCACCTGAGAGGCTTTGTTTAACAATGACAACATCAATGTGCTTCATGTTTGTATTTCGTATCAACAAACCTATTGCACTTGCAGACTTTTCCGATCACGTTGCAGCTTTTATTCATAAGCCATGTGTTTGTCTAGACCTTTGAAATGAATAGGCCTTCTTATTTACTATAGCTTTCCTCAGCAAACAACACACCAGGCAGTCCAAAACAGATGAATAAATCAAAGCTTTGCTTTTATTGCAAGTGACCCAGTTGTTGGAGTGAATCATAGCAGCTTTATCTTCTACCCATCCAGTTTTTATACTTTCCCGATTCCCTCTGAGCTGCATTGGAACAGAGCTCTCTGGTTTGAATTTCTTTCCATAAAGTTCACTTAAGTCACGCAAAAATGTGATCACTCACAGCTGTGGTTTCACAGCAGAGCCGACCTGTTTAATTTTTGCAGCCAACAAGTAGACTCAGTGGTCAGGAGGCCGTTGACTCATTTGTTCTGGATGTCTTTACCAGTCTGCAGGCCTACAACAGACATCACGCTTTTCAGCCTCCTTTTTGGATACTTCTTGCTCATGTGAGTCTATAAACAACACCTGCCCCATGTGGAAAACAAAATACAGTATTCTCCACAACTAACACAAAAACACTTTTTTAAGCACATAAAGTTCAGCTGATCTTTTTGTTTTGTGGTCAACCTCTAACCTCCCTTTAGAGGGCAGACAGAGACAGACAGAGAAAGATCTTCAGGCTCGTTGCTCTCAGATCAGCATAGGGTTTAGAGTAACAGTGTGGAAAAGTAACTTTGCTGTACAACTCAGACCTCTGCCATGATGATGCCATGATAATGACTACTTTAATTTGATTTTGTGTGTGTGTGTGTGTGTGTGTGTGTGTGTGTGTGTAAGACTGATGTTTGGAAACAGTTTTTACAGTTTCTAGCTATGATAAATGGTTTGATTTTGACAGATTAAAAAAAATACTATTTTAAACACACCATCAGGTATTAGAAATCAGAGCCCTGACTCTGACCGCTGTCAATTCAAAGCTAAAAACTTTCCTTTATTACACTGCTTTTAAAAATTGTAAATCATTTAGTAATTAATGTTATCGATTTATATGTCTTGTCTTTACTCTTTTAATGTAAATCTGTATCCCTTATTATGTTTTTTATTTTATTGCCCTATAAAGCACTTTGAATTGCCCTGTTTTATGAAATGTGCTATACAAATAAAGTTGCCTTGTCTTACCTAAAATAAAAACAAAACATAACCATTTAAAGTTGTATGTCCCTTCCCTAAATAAACATAAAAAAAAACCTTAGTCCCTCCCTGGTGCTTAAAAAATGATTTTACATACCTCCTCTGTTTTACACCATCTCCTCCCCTCACATAAATAACAAACAAAAAGTATCTCAGCTACTAGGCACAATAAATAAAATTGTCCTACTTGATGACATTTTAGAGCTGCTCAACATGAGAAACAGTTCCTGCTAGTATAAATTACATTAAATATTGCACATATGATGACAAGAATACAGTATTATTCTGGTGTAGCCTATTTATGTATTATTTGTAGTATTTATTTAATTTAATTTATTATTTGTTTTTTAAATTTTGTTCGTGTATTTTATATGTATTAATTTAGTTGTTATTTACTGTCTTGTATTTACTAGATAATCTGCTGAGCGCTAGAGGTCGCTAAAGCTCCGCACTAACAGTCACTACAGGCGAGCTCTGCCAGTAGAGGAATGTGGCTAACAGCTAACCAATTTCTCCACATTGCCATGAAAAGACGGTGATTTCAGACGAAAAGCTGCAGCCACAGGAACCATGTCACACCATAATGTGGCGAACGGATGCAAACTGGTCGCTGTGCTCCTTCTTTGTCTTGGTAAGTGGGTCCTTACCTACTAAGACAGCTACTGTGTTAGCTCAACCGCTAGCATGAAGCAAGTTACACTGCGTCAGGTCGGCTCGATTTAGCCTTCAAAGTAAAGTTGTCAATGCAATATAACATGACAGAGTGCTTCACAGTTTAAAAAATGTATCAGCAGATTAATTTAGAGCTTAAATGATCTGTTAATACATATTTAAGGGGAACAGTGGTACTTGCTTTTCAACGAAATATTGATAGTTTTGCTTTAATTTGAAATTAAAATAGGAAGTGGTGATTTTATGCTGTGTAACTTGACGCTCCACAAACAAATTCAGGTGATCCCATGGGGTTTGCTAACAAGATGCAGGTGAAAGTACACCGATGCACGTCAAGGTAATCAAATATCTGATGTAAAAGATATTTTCTCATCCGTGAATATGCCTCCTACCAGAGTATGCACAGTTAGAATTTCACAGAAGCTTTAATAGGAAGAATGAAGATGATTGTGAAATTGAACTTAACGTGTATTTATAACCCCGTGGTTCTGCTAAACTTTAGTTTTGCAAATTGAACTTGCAAGTATTCCAGTCTGTTTAAAGTGAACGTTGTAAAGTGTCTTTAACAGGGGCTTTAAAATTAACAGGAGAGTATGGGAAGTGTCAATCACACAGTCCTGAGAGGAGGTCTGTGACATGCAGTGTGCAGGGCCTGTGGAATAAACTGCGTTACACCTGACCATCCTCTATTAGGCTTACCTGGACAGTCAAATATCAATCTTTTTAATTACACATTTTCCTACCACAACAAGGTAAAATGTCGGTCTTGCAGGCAGCATTTTGCTTAATAGGGCTGGAAATATATTGGATATTTATTTTCTTGAAATATCCAATATTAACTGTGCCCACAGAGAACGGCACAATTGCTTTTTCCAGCCATATTCCTTACATTGTCAAAAAAATGACAATCTTGTACACCGTTATACTTTTTGACACTCATAAGTAGCCCAGGGTATGTAAAACACATTTTGTTTGCCTTTTGAAAAACTTTCTTTAATGTTGTTTTTGGTTCCGGTTTGTTTGGGTCTTTTTTCCCCCTTTAGCTACATCTTGAGTTGTGATGTTATAGTTGCAGCAAAAGAAAAAATAGCCTATATAAATGCGTAAATGTTGTACTTTCACAAATGTTGCTTTTACAAATGAAAACAGTTGGAAAAAATATGTCTGATCACTGAGCAGTAGCAAATATAGCTGTCCTGGATTCAGGCTTTTTTTTTTTATTTATTTTTTAAAATTTTTTGCATTCATAGTTTTAGGTTTATCCTGTGAAGATAGTGATGAGGTGTTGGTGGGTTAGGGTTAACTTCATTACTACTGCTGAGTTTGCTACTTTGCTTGCACCATTATTTCATGTCATACGATGACATTTTGTTGTTAAATGTGGTTCCTGTCCTGCATAGTTAATACTTGTTGCACTAATATTTAAAGGGACAGGTCACCTCCAAATTGAAAATACTCCATTTTCCTCTTATCTGTATTGCTATTCATCAGTTTAGATTGTTTTGGTGCGAGTTGCTGAATGTTAGAGACATCAGCCATAGAGTTGTCTTCCTTCTGTTGACTGTGATGGGACTAGACGGCATTTGGCTTGTGGTGCTCAGCAATGTCTAAAAACAAAATTATGACCTGGTTACTCAGGATAATCCTCAGACCTTGTTGTGAGCTGTATCATAAGTATTTTTGCTCTGCCACATTAGATCTGCCAATCATGTCACTGCACAGAAAGAAGTGTGCAGCAGCTCGCTGAGCACCACTGAACGAGCTAACATTACAGCTCAGCTGAGGAGTAAACCGTGAATGTTTACATCTTGTACTGTCACGAGCATGGGCCGGTCGGTCTTGAATAACCGGCTCATGATTTCTGCAAAGAGACATTGACATTGAGTTTTTCAAATGTAATTTTTTGGTGCTTTGAACATCACAAGCTGCATGCCATCTGATTCCATTATATCCAAGAGAAAGCAGACGTCTCTATGGCCGATATCTCCAACACTCTGCAACTCACACCAAAACAATCTAGTCTAATAAATATCACTACAAATGGAAGGGAAACTTTATTTTTGATTAAGGGGTGAACGGTCCCTTTAAAGTGAAGATAAGTCTATTGACATAATATTTGCTTGTTAATGGGCTGCAGCTAACAGTTATTGATGTTATTGATTGATGTGTCTTGTGTAATGTATGAGTGGTAGAGAACAGCGTCATCACAATCAAAAATTTAAGATTAAATATTTTATGTTCTTAATGTTTTACAAATAGTCCAAAACTTGATAGCTTGATATATAGCTTTCTGCTGATCCACAGATCATTAAATGTAACAAAAAGAAGAACTGACCACATATGTCAGCAAAACTATTTAATGCATTTTAATGCTATGATAACACCGTAGCTTATTTTCTTGCCGCCTCAAGGTGCCTCTGCTGGAGACCATCGCTCAGGTCGTGCTGATGTAAGTGCTGCCTCCAGTTTCTTGTTGTGATTATGGCTTCATCATGTGGCTTAGCAGTGTGTGTCAGACTTAACGAGAATCCCTCTGACTCCCTGCAGGCAGCAGGACAAGAGGAGCACGCGGCACATGGCTCTGTTGGTGAGTGAGGGATTTCAGATCATCTGATGTTTTGTCCACATTGACGCACTGTTTAGGAAAGCAAATCAGTTATGTGGTGCGTATAATGAGGTTTGATTGGATTTACAGAGAGTGAATGAAAAGCTCGACCCAGACATAGAAAATCTAAGATTGTTCATTATAGTCAATAAATCTTATTTTCTTAGATTTTAACATTTGGGGGAATGCATTTATTTCCTTTCTTGCCAGTGACAAAATTGATACCACTGTTGTGTTTGTGCTCTAAATATGAATCAACAGCCAACAGTTGGTTAGCTCAGCTTAGTAAGGAGACAAACAGAGGGAAAAAGCAAGCCTGGCCCTTACTGAAGGTTACAAAACCCACTAACTAAGTAATCCACTACATCCTGTTTGTTTTACCCTTTGAAATCTGAGCGAAATAACTTGATTACTATCAAAAACAGGGGAGATTGATGAGCAACTGAACAAAAAAATGCCCAGAAATTAGCTAGAAATTTGTAAAGAAGTTACAAGAAAATTAACGGAAAAAAAAACAAAACAAAACAAAAACAAGAAAATTACCTCAATAAAGTGCTAAAAATGAAGTATTTTCTTTCTTTCTATCTGTACATAATTCAAAAAATTTAACTAATGGAATTATAGAAATATTTTATTTTTTTCTGGACATTTTTCCCTTGCATCATTAATAATATCTTGTCAATTTTGCTTTTTTTGTAGTTTGCTGGGCATTTCCTGCCAAGTTGCTTATTATGTTTGTACCAGAGTTTAAAAAAAAAAAAATCAAACAAATTTTCTCAGGTTTCAGAGGTAAAAATGATTGTGAAAGGTGCCTGAATGCAGCACAAGAAAACTGATGTTGATCCAGGTGTTTAAAGGTTAATCCATACAAAAACTAAAGCACACAAGTTGTATTTTTACGAGTGGTTGTGTGTGGGAAAGCCAGACAGTGACGTTGTGGAGTCTTGTTGTCACTGTGAGGTTTTCCTGGCAAGCAAACAAATTCTTGCATTTCACAAACTCCCTCTTTCTTTGCCTCTTTGAGTTTCCTCATAAGTCATCGCTCTGCATCCTCTGTTTCTTTTAAAGGATTGGAGGAGGTTGTTGTGGTGATTCAGAGTCAGAGGAACTCGTTCCACGCCCGTCGAGCTGGTCAGAGGAAGACAGAGATTTTGCAGCAGGCAGCTGAAGTGGGACAGGTAACATCTGGCAGGCAGTGGATCAGCACTGTTGCTGGGTATAGATCTTAACACTGGTCTTTCCTGTGTGCTGTTTGTGTGTCCACCACATATGTGTGTTAGGTAGATTCTCTGTGTGTCATTAAAAAATCAAACTAAAATCTCACCATTAAAATAATAAGAGACCCGTAACCTTTCAAAAATACTGAGTTAAACTTAGTTTAGATTTCCAGTTGATTTGTCCACCACTTTGGTCGAGATTGCAACAATTTAAGATCTGTCACCTTACTGATGTTGGTAATTCCCTGACTTTTCCTCTAGCACCACCATGAGTTAGGTATTTTGTTTATTTTATTATGTGATTTTAGGTGAAATATTTTTGAATAGTGGATGGATTGCCTTTAATTTTTGTCCAGCCATTCATTTCATCCCCTGAGGATGAATACTCTTGGTCTTGTTACTATATTTTTTACTTTAATATAATTATTACTTTCACAATATTTATTTATTTAGTATCAGCAACTTTGGAGTTCCTTGTAGAAAAGGTAGCAGCAGTTAAGTAAACTATGAATCTATGGACTACAACATAAACCCACCTGTATACCTTAATATGGTTCCTCATAAGGTACTTAAATTAGTGTCTCTTAACACTTTCCTTTCACAGCGTGCACCTAGAAAATTTTATGTCATGGGCACCATCATATTTTGTCACATTGCGTCACACTAATGCCTCAATAATTATGTCTTATTTCACAGATAGACGGTATAACATGTTTCTGAGCATTTGAGGTGCAAAATAGGCAATGCAGTAACTTGCTAACTAATTTCTGATCATGAATGAGTTTGACAGTTTGACCACAGTTCACGGGCAGTGATTGACATGATTGACAGCTGCGTTAGAGACTCTGAGACTGTGATCTGTTTTTCTTGTTTAATATGCAGTGAGACGTGCTACACGGCAATAGAGTACGCTGAGGAATATGATTTTTTTTCACAGATTATTTGTCTTGTTACATTCTGTGTGAATACAGTAGTAGTTTTAGCAAATATGACTATAGCTATACTTAAAGCTATATAACTATAGCTTTAAGGGCTCATGTTGTGTATATAGTGACTAAATGCATACAAGGTGGTGTGCTGGAAATAGCAGGATAGTGATGCGACAAGCAGCTTCATTTTTAAAGCGACTTTTGGAGCTCATGTTTTGCTGTGGTATTACACTGGTACCAATAGGTGTCCTCCTTGCCATAGAGCTCTCCTACTGGAGCTGGGAGGAACCAAGCTCTCTGCTCTCACACTGTAATTATTGACTAATATTTTCCTGCAGGATGGCTGTGAAAACTGATTTGTTGTAGAGCTCTGTGAAATGAGATGATAGACATATGGACAAGACAGCCTGCAGTAGAGACACAGACTTGTTGATTTTCCTTTGATGGGAACAATTTCTGTCAAATAAAAAGAAGTGTAGTCAGAAAGTCTTTGATAGTTCCTCCAAACTCATGTTCAGTCCACACAGAACAAATGGCAGAAGGCACTCAGCAGGGGCTCTGTGGAAAGATTTCTATAGAAGCATATTTAAAACTAGACTGGCATCGGGGAGAGTGCAGACCTCCACCAAAAGTGAAAATAATTTGTGTATGCGCCCTGTGTTTCCGAGTTGCTCCAAACTTTAATCGATTCTGCCTCGGTCCATGCGACACCCTTCCACCAAATTACGTAAAAATCAGGCAAGTAGTTTTGCTGACAACAAACAAACTGAGCTGAAATTTGACTTCCTCAGGAGAGGTAATAAAACGGTTGAGAAATCTTTATTTCCCATGACTACTGAAAACTTCATATGTTTCAGATTTGATTAGTTTTTATCAGGATGTGGTTGAGCCAAGAAATATGTAGTTGTTTTTCTATTTACAAGGACTCAACGATAGTCTCTTAACCTCTCTCCGAGTGTGTGTTTTCTTTGTTAAGCTGGGAGACTTCTGCAATCAAACTGCAGCCTGTAAACAACAAATTTGGTGTAGCAGCTGGAAAAACTTTAGGCACATACGCTGCGTTTGTGAATGCATCAGTGAGTGGCTGGCCAGCCACAGAGTGGGAGCCGTGATTGAATTTGACATCTCTATGATTGTTTTGTTTTGAAGCCATGTGTTGGCGGTGCTGGTTTAAGGTGTTTCCGCACCAATTTCTCCCTGAGAGACAGAAAGAAAATGCAGTTAGTGAGAATGTCGAGGAACATCAGTTTATTCTGTTATATGAAACACTTTGGGCTGCATGTTTGAATGGAAATTGCTATATAAAGAAATAAAGATTTAAGTTTAGCCCCATGCCAGAGACTGGACCAAGTCACAGGTCTCAAGTCTTTGCACTCAAGGCCCAGAGTCAAGTCCCTTTGTCATAATACCGTCCTCACCAAATGTAAATCCATTTTACCAACAAAGTTATAATATATTCAGTTTACAAAAAGCATGAAGGCTTTTTAAAATGAGTGTTTATTTATTAAAACAAGTTTGTTAAAATAAGTGTGACCAAAATTAATCATAAAAGTATTGCTATCATAAAGCACTATTAACCAGTGCTACAACAGACTGAATGTTGCATGTTTTTGTCTTTTTTTATTTAATTCATCACATATCAGAAACATGTCTATGACTCTCTCTTTCCAAAAAGACCTGGGTAAATATATATATAGTATATCTTTAAGTATTTTAATGTTAAAAGTCTCAAGTCCAAGTGAAGTCACAAGTCATTGCTGTCCAAAGTCCAAGAAGTTGTAAATCTTTTTTTATTTTATTGAATCTAAAGTCATCAAACTTGTGACTGGAGTCTGACTCGGGTCGAAGTATAACTTGAGTCAACACCACTGATGGTCATAAAATAGACACACAAATGAGTGAGCCACCTGTCATCACCAAACTCTATTTGTCATTCATAACTATTTCAATCAAAAGTCAAATTAAACTGATTCTACAAATGTTAATTTGCACCTTGGATGTCAAGTTACCTGTTTTGGAAAATGGAAACAATAAAACATTTTGATCAGCATACAAACATTTTGAAGGTCTGCACAAATGTTTCTCTTTTCTAAAAGTTACTACATCCCTAATTAACCCATTTAAGGTTTTGATTATAAATATACAAGAAATCATATGTATAATGGCAACATAACTTACGGGGAAATACACCAATCAGCCAAAACATTAAAACCAGTGGGAGATGAAGTGAATGAAATTGATCATCTTGTTACAATGCAATGTTCTGATGAAACCGTAGGTCCTGGAATATTTGTGGCTGCTGCTTCACACTGTCCAGCCACCTGAACACTGATGCAGGCCAAGTATAAAATAAACAGATGAAACTAAATGTGATTTTAAGTAGTTTGAGATCAATATTAATGCAGTGATGTAAATATACAGCATTTCCAGTTCTTTTGATAGATTATTTTTTATTATAAATGCTTAAACCCGTTTCATCAGAACATGTAATTTGCTAAAATGCAGAGTTTTTTGGGGGGTTGAGGCTTAATTGTGTCTTAGAACATGATTTTTTTTTTAAAAGAGAATACACGGTATGAAAAATATGAACAGAAAAGCAACATGCACAGTATTCAAGACAAACATGATACTTTAATTAGTGGCATGCATGCTGAAAAAGCTAAAAAAAAAATATTTGTCATAACAATGGTGAATTAAAAAATATTCACAGAGACAGCTGTGAATGAATGAATGAATGACTTTTTTGTGGTAATAAAGAGATTGCATTAAATACTTAAATCACTATGAAATCAGATGCACATGCTGTATAAAGAGCCACTGCAGCTTCTAATTGTGCCATTAAGAGAAAAATTTCAATTGTTTGTACACAACCATCTCTGCATGTGTGCTCGTGCTGACAGGCGGAGTTTTTGTTGTCTGAGTGAGGTCGACAATGAAAGCTTTTTCTAGATTTGATGTTTATCACAGCTAGATAGACCATGATGTTAGCAAGGTGTTTTGAGTGAGGGCAGGTTGTGCGTCATGCATTTTTATGACTGACGCACTACCAGGTGTTTATTTCGCCTGGAGGTGGATTAAAGGTGGCAAACGCTCCAACTCTGACAGCTTGTTGTGTGACGGACGTTTGGCTGTTCTCTTGTTTATTTGTTGACACTCTGTGTTTTCATACAGTAAATCATAGTTACACAGCTTTAGTGTGGTCGTGCTGTTGCCAAAATAAAAGCAGCATCATTTCAGTTTTGATGAACGTGCTTTGTTTACACAGATCATATCCACATCCTGACTTCACAGAGATCAATAAACACTTTGTTACAGCCGTGTCACATGGCTCATAAAATGTTATTGGCCGTAAGTGCAGGCTTTTAATTCAAGACGTCAGTGCCAGCGCTCCGTCTTTTCAGCCTCATCATCCAACCTCATTATAGAGTCGCCTCATTTGGCCGCTGCTCTCTCAGCTCTTTTCACCCACATCTCACCACAACCCTTACAGCAGGTTGGAAATAACCCCATGTCAGAATCTGAAGTTAACCCTGAGGGGTAAACCTGAGAGGAGGTGTGCTTACACGTGGACGTTAAATGTGCCGACATAAAGTAACCATACTTTTTTGGTGAATAATATGTGTCCGTTTGCTTTAATTGTATGTACACCACCAAAACTTTGTGTATGTCATACCTTAAACTAAAATAATGCAATAAGAAATGAATAATACAATGCTTAATCAGACAATTAAGTATTCTCTGGATATTTTGTCTTAGGAGTAGCTTTACATTTGCTAAAGTTGAAATATTCAGAGTCTTCAGGCATTAGGTTTCTCAAAAACTAGCATTGATTACCAAGACAAGATATTCATGTCTACTCATGTTGTATTTTAATCACTTTGGTGAAGCCCAACCTTTTATCTCAAGTAATCAGCAAATCAACACTTTAAATTCAGAAGCGAAAAAAGTCCCAAAAGTAAAATAACATTTCTGTATTAGTTGTTGTTATTAATATGGAAATAAGGGGTAAAAAAATGAAGAATTTGTACTTTTAGCATTGCTTAGGTGCTGTTTGGGACACTCAGAACATGGAAGAAAAATGCTTTTTGTCCTCTGCTTGTAATAATACAATAAATGGCCAGTCAAACTGATTATTTTGGGCTTTTCCTTCCCTCTCAATTACTAACGTTTACCTATATCACTGCTACTACTATCTCTTACTGAGTTTATTCATCCACTCATTCATTTATTAGTATTATTATTATTTTATCTTGAATATCACTATACTACCATTGTTTTCTCACACCAACAAAGGGAGTTTGTACTCATTGTCAAACTTAGTTGTTTTGTTTCTTGCAGGGCGTTCCAGTAGTTCTTCTTCTCCATGAGCTGTCACACTATGAAGGGGATTGGAGTATCCTCCCTGCACTTCCTCAGTGAGTGTTAAACACACATGTGGAGATGATGAACAAATGAATCCAAACAGATTCATTACGATTTAATTGAATTTAGCTTTAATGATACCTTCGGTAGTAATAAATGCATGAAATGAATAGCTTCATGTGGATCTTTTCAGCCTCTCTGCCACTTATGGCCACTTAGCATCCTGGTTTTTCTTCATTGAAGAGGAAACCAGTGTCACACTCCCTTTTCTGTTGCAAGTCCTCCGCAGATATCAAGTCCAAGAGGTGAGATGCAAACACCCTTACACGCAATCATCTTTCTAACAATATTGAATAGGTGCATTACACAGTTTTCAGTGATCTACTGTAGTTTACTGCACTGATGTACATATTAAACAAAGACAAGAAAAGAATAAAAACAAAAAACTGAGCAGCTTTCCTTTTGCACCTCACAGGAATGGTTTTTGGGTAAGCGTCTCCATGACAACGAAGCCTCCATTATCCACCATTATGCCTTCTCTGAAGACCCCAGTTCCTTTAGTTTCCCTGCCCCAGCAGCAGGCTGGGCTCTCAGCACGCCGCTGCTCCAGAGGTGTGTGGGTGCAGATGTGTGAGCATCGATGTGTCACTGATAAGTTTCTCTCCATTCTTCTTTTTTTTTTAAAAGAAAGGATCGGTACATGGAAACAAGAGAGCTTTATCATGTAGAGCAAGAGGCAGGCAGGATGACTAAACAAAAAGCGAGCTTTAATGGCAGGCTGGTTCTGTGGAATGAAAACAGGCAGGCGACAAAAACTGAAGGAACAGGTTAAACAAAAATTCAGTACACGGAGGGACAAAAAAACAACAGCTAAATTAAGAAAAAAAAAAGGGTTGACACAAGAGACAGCAGCGACAAACACAGACGTAGATATGACAGAAGATCTGACACTGAAACAGGGAAAACACACAAACTAACTGCATTTATGGGTGTCGGTATAATCGGAAAAATGAGTTCCCGACTGGGAAAATTAGTTCCCGACTCAAGTTGGAACAACAACTGCAGACGAAAGTAAATGTATGGTTGATGGGGATGTAATGGTACAGCAACAAGTCTGGGATAAAATCACTTTGTAATATGTAGCTTTAAACAGTTGAGTTTAAACGCTCTTAGCAATAAAATATGACACGTTTTTTTTGTAGCATTCATGTGGTTTTCACACTACAACGTAAGGGTGACCTTCAAAATAAAACTAACAGGATTTTGACACATCTCGAGGTTAAAAGAGAAGACAGGTCATGGTGTAGGAAATAAACACGAGTTAGGTAAATAAGAATAGACAGCACATACAAAAGAAGACCCCAGTCCTTAATAAAACATAAAAAGATGTCAGTCACAATTACATTTTTGTCTTAAATCTAAACAGGCGCTTCACTGATTTTATGTTGGCCCATAAAATTAATCTACATTAATCTACTGATTTTAGGTTTATAGAATGTAATCTCTACTACTGCATGTGACCAGTCTTTCAAATGTGGAACTTTAGCGAGTTTTTAAGGCAGAAAACGCACATTTTGATATATTTCGTATAAACACTAAACAGGAGTCAAAGGGACTGCTGAATCAAACCGACTCAGCACTTCCATAACTTTGACTCAGTAATGTACATTCTCGTATGCAATGTGAAAGTTTCCACTTCAATTCTGCTTTTTCACTTCTTTCAGCATCTTTCACTTTAATGTTTTTCAGACTCGCTGAGCGGATCCAACACGAGCATCTGAAGTCTGATTTTACCATCGACTTGAAACATGAGGTACTTTAAAACAAACCCTGGAGTTTTGTAAATCTGCATGATGTGTCTTAACTTATTACTATAAAAGAATAGCTATTTCTATTAAAACTC
Source organism: Plectropomus leopardus (assembly GCF_008729295.1). Taxonomy (NCBI): domain Eukaryota; kingdom Metazoa; phylum Chordata; class Actinopteri; order Perciformes; family Serranidae; genus Plectropomus; species Plectropomus leopardus. The sequence goes on from NC_056475.1 coordinate 18,630,311, forward strand.
AGGTCTACTTTAAGCCTCAACAGCTGCTGTGAAAAGCTTCTTCTGTCTCGTCTCTCAGGCTGCCTGCTGAGCTAAAACACTTAGACATATAACTGTGATCGACGGTGTTCCCCAATCGACTGGCTAACCTTTTGTTCAAAATGTGCCTGCAGCTTATGTCTGTGGCTTTTTGTAGATCTATTGTCATAATATACAAAAGCTCTGAATGTGTCTAAGAATGAGTTTTTGTGTGTGTGGAAGATTGTGAATGCACATTGAACGTGTTACACTGCTTTGCCAGTATGAAATTGAGTTGAAATAGCATTATAGAATAATTGGAATGAAAATTTTCTATATTTTTAAATTGCATGAGAGTAAATTCAAGGTGAGAGTAGGGTTGCTTTTTTGCTTAACTTTTTTGGTGCTCAGACTCAGCAAAGACAGAAATACAGGTTGTTACTCCTTCTTAAAATGCACGGTACAGATGTAACGGAGATGCACAGTGTGAGTCATAAACCTTGAGCTGTGTGTCCCCTTTAGAAACTCTCAGTTGACTTCTAGAGACTAAATAATTTATCAAAAAAGTAAGCGCATTGACTGAGTTATTAGTGCCAGAGATGTCAGGAAATTAGATACATTTACTGGTTGAGGAGCCAGACTGAACTGTTGAACCTTTCACTGTTTCAACTGTTACCCACTTAGGCCTACATAAATCTTCACATCCATCTCTGTTTTTCTAGATTGCGTTGTACATTTGGGAGGAAGGAAATGGTCCCAAGCTGACAGAAGTTCCAGAGTTTTGTACAGAGACGAGAGACAACTGTGCTACAACATTTACGACCTACCTGCCCAACTGCGTATGTAGAACTTTTATTCATTGACGTTTTCATCATGATGTTTGGGTGACATTTATATATTTGCAGGAAGAGTCTGCCTGTATGTTTGTATTTCTGAGCATGTGTGATGGGTGTGCATGGATAGGAGTGTCCTTGTATGTGGTATGTCCAACTTTGGACAGAATATAAAATGTAACAACCCAAAGAAGCATTTAATATTGTGTAAGTAAACACAATTAATATTGTAGTGACAGGACTGATCTTGACTTAATATGCTCAGCTAATGTGGGCACATCAAGGTTTTGATTGAGGTAATTATCAAGAGGACATCAGGGACGTCTCTCATGGTTGCTTTTATGATCCATCACCTTAAATCACTTTTAAAATTCAGCTGCCCAGCTAATTTAAATGTCAAACACTGAGGACATTACGCAAATTGACACTGCCAAGGCCTATTGTACAAGAATACCAGTTTATTTGACACAAGGCTAAAGAACAAAGGTGGTACTCAAAACTTTGTACATCTATGAGACAGGACTCGTAGAATCTTAAAAGGGGAACTTAAACGCTCATTTTCAGGTTCATACATGTATTTAAGGTTTCTTACAGGAAATTTTTACATGTCGTAATGGTCAAATATAACTTTATTTTCCTCATGCTTTCTGTGCTTTAACACCTGTATTCATCCTTTGTCTGAAATGCTCTGTTTTAGTGCCTTTCTCTTTAAGCTCCCCTCCTGAAAAAGCCCAGTCTGCTCTGACTGAGCAGAATTTCTGGGTCTTCCATATCTCTGTCTTTCTGAAACGTCGTTGCAGCCTGTAACACAGTATAGCGCACTTTCTACCCTGATCACCAGTAAAGGTTTCTGAACACACCTGGACATGTTCCAGCAGGAATATGATTTGAAATCCAAGAGAAAGTGCCAACATTTGCAATCAGGATTAATTGCTATCCTGAGGTAAGCATGTAGGTGTAGCAGTGTAGGTTCTACTCTTATCTTAAGGCTTAACTCTTGCAGTAGTGTGCCAGGAGCAGATGACCATATAAATATCCACCATGAACTGATGTCAGCTTGTCTCAAAGGCAGAAAAACGTTGCAAACAGAGTGCTAAGTTTGGTGTGAGCCTGAGGTTTGTGCTCACAGGGATATTTTACTGCATTATTTGAAACTTTGAACATGTTTATTATGAACATCTGACACTAACAGATTTGGTCACATTGATGATCTTTGCACACCATTAACAAAACTTTCTCAGGGATTACAAAGTTAACAAGACCTTATATCTGGAGCACAAATCCTCCTCATGTCAGAGTGGTGGAGAACCTCAGGGAAAAGCCAAAACCACCAATTTTCCAAAAAGACGTTCCTAATTAACTAACCAACCAACTAAAGGACAAAAGTGTCAACTTTTTCATCTGCTCTAGTGCCACATAAGTTTGCTGTCTCAATAGTTAGTAACCCCCAAGGACCACCAGTAATAAAAACACCCCATGTGCTCATCACATGCCAAACGACAAAATAAGAGAAGGAAAAGGTTACCTGCTTTAAGGTTACCTGGCTGGAGATGTTTCTCATTCTCATAATCATTTTCATTATGTATATTCTTGCTTCATTTCCCATACTTGTACATGTTTTTTCCTTCCTTTTGCTGCTGTGATCCTTTAATTTCTCTTTATGTGAGGATTAAAATGATAGTGAAGTGTTCATATACGCAGGAATATAAAAATACACATTATATATCATCATACTTTTGCATGAAATAACTCTGTCTCCAAATTATGTGGTATGAAAGGTGCATAAATCTGAAGATTGCCTGCCAGAAAGAATACATGAATAATGTAGCGCTTGCCATGAGCTCACCTGAATTACTGCATTCATGCATCTTGAGGAGGCATCTGGTGTTTATACTTTATATTTTATACTATCCTGTGTGCATAGCAGATCAGAAATGACAACTGTAAATAAGTAATTACATCCCGATTACTGGTGGTAATTTTCTGGAATAAGAAGTGACACCTGAAATGGGAAATTCGGCACAAAAGAGATATTAGTATTGACATGTCTGAACAGATGATAATACGTATTTACAATGTCAGGACCTTGTGTGCCTCATTTTGTCATCCCAACTCAATTTCTTTCTGTATATGTTGCACCTCACACTGTGTTTGTGTTCATCTGTGTACTCATGTCATAGCACTAACATGTTTTTTTTCTGTCTTTACTAGGGAGATCCAGTGTCAAAGACAGACGTATTTGTTGCTGTGAAAACTTGCCAAAAGTTCCACTCAGAGCGAGGTGTGTGTGTCTGTGTGTGTGCGTGTGCGTGTGCGTGCGTGTGTGTTATTTTTAAAGGGCAAAAACAATTTCATTCATTGGTGGAAGAAATATTCAGATCCTTTACTTTGAGTGAAAAGTAAACCAAAAGATTAATGAAAAATATTGAATTACGTCCTGCATTCAAAATCCTGTTTAATTAAAAGTACAGATGTATTATCAGCAAACTGTTCTGAAAGTCTCAGTGTAACAGAAGTCAGAGTGTCTTTAGCTCCTGTAATGTAACATATTTTCCAGTGAAATGGAATATTTGAATGTTATAAAGTTACAAGAGGGATGTAAATTAAATCCTTTGCATTTGATTTGACTGCTAAAAATGTGCCCAGGCTTAGTGTTTAGAGCGATACGGAGCTGCCGAGGACTGCTGGCTCCACACACACCTCCCTCTATTTAAGATCAGGAAGAGGCCGAGGGAGAGATGAGTGATTGAATACATTTAATTAATTAATTAATGATCGAATAGACCTCAGCCACATGTGCACCGACTGTTGTCTGAAAAGTAACCAGTTGCTATATCTGTCAAGTAAATGTAATGCAAATAAAAAATGTTCCCCTGAAATGAAGTGGAGTTGAAGGATAAAGTAGCATAAAAAGGAAATTATCGTGTGGATAAGAGTACCTCGAAATTTTACTGAAGTAGAGTTCTTGAGTAAATGTGTTATTACTTTCCACAACTGACATTCTCTGACAATATTGTTGTCTGCTGCATTATTGTTATGAGTTTGCGTGTCTTATGGAGTATAATATTACAAGTTTTTGTCGATTGTAATCGGGCAGTGAAGAGATTTTTTGAATTGTTAAGCAGTGAGATGCACCTACAAGATCAATATGAATATTTTTGCATATCAGTTTGCTAAGCTGAACTTTACTGAAATCCTTAACAAACATGAATTGAGTTATTAATTATTTGTGTTGTACTTTTTGTGTAAATTTTTGTCATTGCCAATATAAATTCTTGCAGTAAGTCACAGGATAAAATTGAAATTATAAAATATTTAGCTGGTCATTCAGCCTGAGTTAAGCTGTCAGGTGAAAACCACTCATCTAGACTGCTGAAAGTGCAACAGATGGTATAATTATCATAAACACTGATTTCTGCTTTTAGGGTTGAAATGAGTCAGTGGTTATGAACTGACTATTTTAGAGCAATTAACAAAATCAAAAGGACAAAGAGCAGCTTGTGATTAAATTGGCTATTATTTTGAATTCGGGTTATTAGAGTTGGCGAGCGAGCTGCTACTGTAGTATAATCTACAATCAGTCTGTTAGTGGATTTGTTTTAGAATGAATTAACAAAAGATTTGTCGTAAAAAAATAATTATGTGTGATTATGACTGACAGGTCTCTTTTTGTGGTGTTAATGTAGATATAGCTCTTATCCATCAACATCAATCAACATGCAGTGAGTGAACACGTAGTTATTCAGTATTTTGTTCAAAGACAGCCTAATTGTTTTCTCCCCGCTGTCAGAGGTAGCAGATATCCTTCATTTTTTGATTCTTTTGTTTACAGGTTTGCAGTAGGCACTCAGAAATAATTTCAATTATGGGCTCTTGTTTGTGTCTGGATGGTTTGTATCGAATGTTGCTGGAGTTATTTTTCTCTCCCTCTTTCTCCTAACAGTGCCGGTGGTGAAGGCAACCTGGGAGAAAGACGCTGGGTTGTTAGAGTATTACAGCGATGTCACTGATGCCTCCATACCCACAATCAGTCTTGGAGTGCCCAACACTGAGAGAGGTGAGCTGATCGAGGATATACTGGAGAGATTCAATCACAGAGTTGTCCTGGAAGCACCTGGAGATCACAGAGAAGTAGCTGGAAGTGAAGGTTGCAGAGTTTATTGATATTTGGAAACAAATTCAACCACTGTGACCCTGTCCGGAAATAGAGAGTTGAAAAATGGGTCAGTGGATGGTGATGGACTAGTCACTAACACTCTGATCATTTATTGTGCCAAGAAGATAAATTCAAAAGACTTTGCTGATCCTCTGACTTTTCCTAATAGAGCCACCAGCACACAATCAGTGAAATATCTCAACTTGATGAATTGGTAAAATATTTTGTGCAGATATTCATAGTCCCCAGAAGATGAATCTGACAAACTTTTGTGATCTTCTGACTTCATCTAGCACCATCATCAAGTCAAAATTGTAGTTTTTCCAATACGTTGATTCATGTCTCTAAATACCGGCAGAAATAATAAAATCCACATCAGATTCAGTTGTACTTTCTGTTTAGGTCCAATTAGCAAGTCTTAGCATGCAAATATGCTAAACTAAAATGGTTCACTCGTTAATGACTTGTGTGTGTTCAGGTGTTAAAATAGACACACTGCACATCGACAATATAGGCTTCCATATTTAAGCAATATCACACGAGAGGGAGTGATGTTGTAATGTGTATCATTACGGCTGTAATCGGCCAAGTGCCGAAGATAATCCCAGAGCGGGACCTTAAATATTTTTAACTTTAAGCCCTAGTGAGTAATAAGTGAGTTATATAAAAAAATACTCCTCATAGAGTTGTCCTGAATGTTGAAATTAGCTACAGAGACCTAAACTTATTTTGTACCAGGCTGTGGTGATGTTTGTTTCTGCTGTAAAGTTGGACATTGTAACATGGGTGTCCTTGGGGATTTCCTCTGTTTTTGAGCCAAACTTAAGTGGCCACTTGATGAACTGCAGTTATTGGCTTAGTTTTTCAGCCTCGGTGGTTTCTGCTTGGTAAAACCATGAATCAGAAGAAGATGATTCATACCCAGAAAGATACATTGTAAAAGAATTGCTGCAGTTTGAAGTGTAAAACAAAGGACAAAAGACAAGGCGGTCACAAAGCCATTCCTCTTCCCAGTGAATAGGCAGATAGGTGACTTTTGAACTTCCCCATAATCGGCTCTAAAGCCAGAGACAGTGACTGGGCTGAGCAGCTTCGGCTTGAGTGAAAAATGGACAGACACCAATTTTATCTTTGTATTAAATGTGTTCTTGTGTTACATCCTCCTGAGTAGAGCACAGATTTGCCTGTGTTGCTCCCTCTAATTAACTTTTAAGTCCATTCACACAGCAGGGGGAAAGGTACAGAGTCAACTACACCTGCATCTGTTTCTCACATCCATCCTGATCACAGTCTTTAATGCTTTCCATGTCCAGGCTTTTGTTCATTTTATCATTTTATCATTTTGTTCCTTTCAGTCAAGTGCATCACTCTTCCTGTAGTTTGATATTTTCTCCTTGTTTTCCTTTTTGATGACGCACCCGCACTCAGGAGAACTGAAGCAAAGGCTATGCCTCTGACCTTCTCTTTTTGTCTCTTATGAAGAGCTATGTACGGTGTATTGACTTGGATGTCTCATTTTTCTCTCGGATCATTTTTTCATTGATCCAAAACAGTATTTCTGGTTTTTTTTTTTTTACCAGCCTCTTCACTATGATATTCACAAAGTGCTCTAGCTTCTTTTTCTTGATGTAAATATATTCTGTGTTCTCTATTTGTGCCACAGTTAACAGCATCTCTACAAGTGTGCATTTTCTGTGTGCCAGATTTTCCAAAAGATCTTATCTGCCCTATGAAGTAGATACAACAGATCATTTTCATTTTGCAGTGTGTACAGTACCACTGAGTTGGTTTAAATCATGCTGCTTCTGATAATCGGTCACAACCATTTTAGATACTGGCAGACAAAAACTGCTGTGAGTAATTTTACGAGCACAGTGTCGCATTTTTCACATACATATTTTCACATGATAAAACCATCTCTCTGTTAAATAAAATGAGGAGTCACACATACTGGACCTCTTCATAAATAATTTTATTTTAACAGTCAGTTGATGTTCTTTCTTGGGGTCAGATGAGGTCTCGTGCTTCATCTCTGTAACAGTATTTGTTATGTTATTTCCCTGCAGGGCATTGTGGGAAGACATTTGCCATCTTGAGGCGGTTCTTGAGCAAAGCTGTGCCAAAGGCTGATTGGCTACTCATTGCTGATGATGATACACTTATCAGGTAACTGGGAGAACATTTTTAGTTTTAACCTACTACTCTTTCAGCCTTAACACGCTAGAGGCATGATGAAAAGATAACATGAAAATGCAAAATAGTTGCCTGAGAATATTTTGCATCAAAACTTTTTCATATCGACAGTTGCAACACATCCACCATTGTTGTGATGTGGTAATGCGGTGTCCATTTCACACAGCGTGACTGGCTGATGCCTCTATTTGTTGGGCAAATCCTCAGAGAAATCGACCTCACGACAAAAAAAAAAAAACATTGCTTTTTTTGCCATGTAATATTTGGGTTCTGTGTGAAAGTACTTACGACAGAAGCCCGGTTTTGAAAAAATACAAAAAAATAAGAATAATTGCACAAAAGAAAACATACAGTGTGAAAATCGTTAAAGCATCAACAGAAACATTGTGCTGAAATTCATGTTTGACTGAAATTGCAGTCGTGACTAAATAAACTTAAGAAAGTTAATAATTTCTTCCTGTGTTACATCTCTTTTAAAAATGTGGTTTATTTAAATATCCTGCACACACAAGTCACTCGCTGGTTTTTAATTATGCCTGGTTTCATGAGCCAGTTAGAATTATAAAGCTGTAACTTATAGACAAAAGCAGCAAAGCTTGCAGGAGGCACAGAGAAATGTCAGTCAGTCCTGAGAGAAGCTCAAAACCTTTAAAGTAGTTTTGCTGCAGTACAGAAACAACTTAAGAAATTGCTTTTGATCCTCTAAAAGTTTCTTATGATAGATATTTAATGTATTTAGGGTGTTGTTTTTGTGTGTCCACACGCTGTCTTTACAGTTTATGGTATGTGCTTGTGTTTGGAAAGAATGCATGCGTGCACCTCACATCTTGTCTGTTGATTATTGTCCATCTGTAGTTTACCCAGGTTGCGGCAACTGCTGCGTTGCTATGACCCAAAGGAGGCAGTGAGCCTGGGGGAGAGATACGGCTACAGCTTGCTTCAGAATGGATACAGTTACACCACAGGAGGAGGAGGGTGAGGGAAATGTGGTGGTACCGTTAGTGTGCTCAGACAGAAAATGAACTGAATTTTTGCTGTAAATTTGAACCTCAGGCCGTTTGTCTATTTCACCTCCAAATGCAGATTTAGCTGTACAGATGGTGGCGGTAAGTTGTCAACGGACACACTGACCATTTCTGTGGGAGTGTGTCTGTATGTTAATGTTCAGCTCAGCCTCTGACTGAACTCAAAACTCAAAAACTTCTCTGTTATTTCCCTCCAGTCTCTCTCCTTTTTCTTCCCCTTTCATATGCAGTTATGAAGCAAAACAAAGATTCATAAAATCCCTGCATACACACAGTTATGAGGAATGAAGCTGCTATACAAGATTTTAACAATGTCACAATAAAATAACATTCATTACTGTATGGCAGTGTTACACAGGTTGTACAGTGTAGTCTGTGTCCACCTGCCCCAAAACACTATGGCTGCTTTTCACCAGATACTGAAATATTCCAAATTTTAGAGCTGTTTTTCAGTAGTGCACTCTACTGTCAAGTGAAAAAAATGTTGTTTTATAGGTCATGCAGCTTTTTGCACATTAGGCATATCTAGTACTGTGCAATTCCTGTCATACAGCAATAATTTGAATTTAAAGCTGCTGTTGTCAGTATGTTTAAATTAACAATAGATTGAATGACATTCTGTGTGCTGCTGTGGCAAACTTGTTAGAAGTGTATTTACACACACAGAACAACATTAACATTTTTGTGCTCTGCATCTGGCAACCTAATGAATGTCCAGAAAGAACAAAGCACGAGTTCCTGGTTGAATATTATACATGAAGAAGAGGGTATATTTACCTCAAAATTCACTGAACACTGCCTCTTTGAAATACAAAAACTTTGACTGCTATAGGTACATGATTGAAAACCAAAACAGAACATCAGTTTTCCTCAGCTCAATCACACACAGGCCTGAAAATCTTGTATCATATATAATTTTGTAAATTATCCTCTCATTTAAATATCTGTTTTCTGTGTTAAGGATGGTGCTAAGTCGGGCGGCGGTATCCAGGCTAGTTTCCAGTGGGTGTCGCTGCTACAGTGATGACGCTCCTGATGACATGGTGCTTGGCAGGTGCTTCACTTCGCTCGGAGTTCCCATCACACATAGTCCACTGTTCCACCAGGTAAGGAACAACACACACACACACACACACACACACACACACACACACACACACACACACACACACACACACACACACACACACACACACACGTGTTGTTAAAATTATTGTGAGGACCCCCCTTGACTACCTTGCTTCTCAACTCCTTGATGTTATTAAATACTCAATATGAACAAGGTTTGATGATGTGACGCTCACCAGGTTTAAAAACAGCTTCCACAAATGAAAAAGCAGATGGTTAAGCAACTGCAAGTATTTAAAGACTCCACTTGATGAGATAAAAATGTTTATAAGAGCCATTAACCTTTCATACAGTGTCAGATGATGCTCTGCATAATACTCTCTTTGTGTTTTTCTGCACTAAATATAGCTGGAAAAAGACATAAAGGCATATAATATAATAGAGGAATATTAAATGAACTACTCTGAATAGTCAAATTGTTGTAAATTGCTGTCAGCCTGTCTCGATTGAATGAAACATGAATTGTTAAAGGGATGCTTTGCCAATTTTTAACCAACTTTGTGTCATAACAATATATATATTATGTGTTAACAACCGTAGTAAACTTCCCTCCATCTTACCAGCGGCCACATCTCCCTGTTTATATTTAAGCTCACTGGCTTTAGGGCTGTTGCTTGAACTACAGTATATATTGTAGTTTGCATTTTCGTGTGCCCACCACCACCGTGCCCAGTGCATTCTGTTACTGCAGGGGTGTCCAAACTTTTTTGAATGGGGTATGATTAGATAATATGAAAATAACCAGGGATCAGCTACTTCTTGCAATATATGGGTTATTTAAAAAAAAAAAAAGAAAAAGAAAAATACTTACAAATGACAAAACCGCAACTGTTTCATCTTAAGGTGAAAAAGTACTCAATTTCCCACCACTCCTGAAAGGTGCAGCCCTCACCGTCAACTTCATGCGTCTTTGCCGTGGCCATGTTTGCTACGTTGCAGGGATGATCTGGTTTTAGGTAACTGTTCGTTAACACGTCATATTGTTTCCTCTGTGACACGTGCAAGCTTGCATGATGTCATCCACGAGAGAGAGCGTTTATTGGCCTGGTGCGGCACGGTGCATTCTGGTAGTAGGTTTTTTAGGGTGCCCATTCACTAACCTGAGAAGCGGGCGCCCCATGTACAGATGCTGTGTCGTCACTGCAGCAAATGTGGGTTCAATTCCTGCCTGCGGCCCTTTGTTGCATGTCACTCCCCTTCTCTCTCCCCCTTTCACATTTAACTTGTCCTATATAATAAAGGCAAAAGCCCCAAAATTATTCTTTAAAAAAGCAAAAAAAGTTGTAGGTTTTCTGCCTCCTGAGCAAAAGTGAATGCAACAGCCCTTTGCTGTTTTCTCTGGTCATGCAGCACCAATTTCAGAGGTAAATATGGGCCTTTCCGCTGCATAGAAAGCCCAGTTTGATGAAAACACCATCCTTTCCGTAGTGAAATACTTTTTAAGCAGACTAATACATGGACTCACACTTACACAGACAAACGACTTGTTCTTCTTATTGTAGGCCAGACCGTATGACTACTCTGAGACATTGGAGAACGCCGTCTCCTTCCACAAGCACTGGAACATAGATCCCGTGGCGGTCTACAAACAGTGGCTGCAGGACGCACACCCGCGAGATGAACTGTAGAAACACTGTGTGTATTCAGTATGTATACTGAGCACCATAGACTAACACTGACTCCAAATTTGCACAACAGCGTAGAGCTTATGATGATAGTACAAGAAGCAACCACTACATAAACTTTAATGTCCAGAGAAACCTTGCAAACATGCCCTCAAGCATAATTCCAACAGGCCTTAATGCTGCACTAATCAATATTTTTTATATCAACATTAAATCAAATGACTGTGTGTAATTTTCAAGCGATCACAGAGAATTACCACCCAGGTCTACGGCTCTACAGTTGTTTTTAGCTCCCTATAGTAGTATAGTCCTTATACCTCATTGTTTTGCTTCATGTCCTGCAAACTGACATTACAGCTACACAACACCAAGCAGCATCCTGAGTGGATGCTAATGTTTCTTTGTTGCTGCAGGATGAGCAGTTTTTCTTCCCCCTTGTGACCAAATATTAATGACTGTAATGCAGCTGTAATGGTACCATGCCTTTTGGAATTAGCTGGTGAAATCTTAAAAGGGATAGTTCTGGATTTTTGTAGTGGGGCTGTATGAGATACTTATTTATAGTCAGTGTATTACAAACAGTAGCTGGCAGTTGGTGCGCACCTGGTTTGCAGAAATGCGTACACCCCACAAGGGTTGATATCAAAACGTATTTTAGCTATTTTATAAAAGGCCTACTTGAAATAAATCAGTCTAAGTGGATGCTATGTTTGGGTGTTTTTCCCCGCTGTTTTTACCTCGCCGTCACAGCTTTTTTTTTCGGCACTACATTTCTCATCTGCCGCAGGTCGGCTGTTTGGGTCAGGGAGTTGTCAGTGGCTGTTATGTGATCCGATTGCAAGGAAATTTCACGCTGAAAACACTCAATACAGCATCCACTTAGACCGATATTGCATTTTTTCGGTAGGCGTTTTTCAAAGTGGCCAAAACACATTTGGTTATCAACCCCTCTCTACAGCGAGGTAACGCTGAGCTGTGAGGTGCACATCCTGTCTTTCTGCAAACAGAGGGCATGCTGACTGCCAGCTACTGTTTGTAATACACTGACTGTACATAAGTATCTCATACAGCCCCACCTCAAAAATCCTGAATGATCTCTAGTTTAAAATAAGAGTCTACAGCGACGCTAGTGGCTCTGTGAGGCTGTACTTGGGTCAGCTTTGACATGCTACAGATGACAGTGCTAACATGCTGATGTTTAACATGTTTGTCTACTGTGGTCAGCAATTTAGCTTAGCCTGTTTGCATGCTGATATTTGGTTGTTGGAAGAAAATACTTTCAGTTTCTCAAGAACTCAAAGATCTTCCTCTTGACATCAGCACAGTCTTAGTTTTTATATGTCTAGCAGCCATTAGAGGGACTGCATCTGAAAGTGCACACTGTTTCAACATCAGGCCACACTGGTGGCCTCTTGGATGGTGAGGGTGGATGTCTTAAGTCATTGCTGTCACTTTACCTTCCCCCCAAAAATTTAACCCTTTAACCAGGATGTTTAATTTATCAAAGAAAGATTATTTTAATATATTTGTTGCAATGTCTTTTCATCTTATGGGTACTGAAGTGTTACAGTGAGAAAGGCGAAAATATGAATGATCTGTTTCATATTGGTGAAGAGACATTGAGAGTTAATTTTGTTATATTTATTTAGCTGGGTAAGTCCCTTTGAGTTTGGAAACCACTACAGGGGGACCTGACCATCACAGTCTCCTCAATATTTTCTGACAAAACAACACAAAATCAGGTGAAAGTTTAGATAAAATACTGAAAAAAATACAGCTTCAATACATTAATACAGCTAAAACACTGAAAATATAAACTAAGAATATAGAGATAATTAACAAAGAAGTTACTCACTATAAAATCTACAATAGTCTTGATAATAAGATGAACATAATCCATTTATTTCAGTAATACTGTTATCTTATCTCTATCTATATCATTTTTTTGAGAAAAGTTGAGTGTAGTGAATATTTTTATGAACTTCAATTTTATATGTTTACTACATTGAATATTATGGGACTTAATCTCAAACTTTTGTAGAATTAGATTTTGGATCTGTGAACAGCAGAACTTTGTGTTTGTGTGTTAGTTAGTGTGGACTGGGGTAAAAGTAATTATAACCACAGCTGTGCTAAAATGCGACTTTGCAGCTGTTTTTATGAATAAAGATTTTTTTGTTCGTGCTTGCTTAAACCTGTAAAGTGATCCGTTTTTTTAGATGCTTTGAAAATAAAGTATTCATCGAATTGAGCAAAAACTTTTTTGTGTGTTTTTTTTTTTTTTTTTGTCTCATACCGGAAAGTCAGAATCACATCCTGTTGAAGGACACACACAAACACAGAAATCTTACCTTTTGTTCCAGACACATTACAAAAACTAGATCGACAGACGTTCACTGACGGTCCAGCGTCGACCGACGGCTGAAGGTCGGCATGGTGTGTCTTGACCCTTGAAGAACAGTTGAGACCATCATTGACCAATGAAATCATTATTTAGTGTTTTATATGTAGGCAATTCTGATATATTCATGAATTGTTGTTACTCTGTTCTCATTTCTTCGTGTTTCATCTTAAAGTGAAAGAAATAGTGTCTTTTTTGATGATTCCAGTTGAAAATAGAAGGTCTGTAGGTCACTGATTGGTCACCACATGAGGGATACTCCTCAATGATATTTCTTTTTTCTTTTCTCTGCCTCAGCCTGTGAGTCTTTCATTTTTTCCAGACTTTTTGTTCTCATTGAGGGCAGAATGCCATAAATAGTGAAGTGCCTTACTATCATGTCACTGTGACATTGTAGCAGAGGGGATATTGACTGCCCACAGTGGCCATCCCAGTTGTGACAGTCTCTTTTTGAAGGCTTTGTGTGATGCTAGGCATGATGACATATTGTCATAAATAGATATGCATCCTGGCAGAAAGAATTAATTCATCACTGTCAATGTATTCATAACACCTGAGAGCAATCGCTGTTGTTTCTAGTGTCTATTTAATTGGCACTGATATGATCTGCAGTATAAATGTGCTTCTGTGTGAGCATGACAGGGAGATAAAATGTTGCAAACAACTGATCCCATTTTTCAGTTTACTCATGCGCACACACCGCCATCATTAATGCAGTGAGACTGTATGAACTCCAGAGAGCTTTCCTTCTCATTGACACACAAACGAGATGTTTCAGCTCTGCACTAACAAAACTGTCTGAAAGCTGTTGCTCGTATTTCTTTGAGTCTAAATCTGCATCGCTCAAGTTTGTAGCACTCCATGCAGTGCTCCCATTTCTCCCAGTTTCCATTAATGAGCAGTAAATCAATCTGATCCGGTAAACACACAGATGGCTCTTGTTAGCCTGCTTTAGGCATCTCATAAATTATAAATAAGATTCAGTCGCAGTCGTGTTCAGTCTGTTGACTGTTACTGCATGTCAAATGTTCCTCATTCTGTCAGCCTTCCTGTTCCTGAGTTTGTCCCGTCACTCCATTTGTCTCTTTTACTTTCAGTACATTTCAGATATTTTTTTTTTTCCTTTTGTAAAGAGAGAGAATGAACACAGTTAATCAAAGCTGCATCCAGAAGTGCTGCTGAAAAAGCAATGTCTGAATGGTTGGGATAAATTTCCACAAGCCAGCACTTTCTTTTCTACCTCTTTTGTCACTTTTTATTGATTGTTAAAGGCACAATCTGTGATCCAAACACATGGCTGGAACCTGTGATCACTCACAAGTTGATTGATGGATGATTTCATACATGGACTTTCTTCTTGAATGTTTTAATAAACGCCAAGGTATTTAGACAGCTTCACTGTGGATCGTCATGGCCTCTGAGGTTGAATCCTGAATGTTATTTTGAACCTCTTCTCCTCCCTGTCGCTGTGCCATCGGGCTGAAATGTCTTCTTTTTTTTGAGTGAAGGCCTCTGGTACACTCACTTCATAATGTATCTTTAAATGTGTTTTTCTCTCACCCTTTTCTTCAAGCGCAGGTGTAGACTGCTTTGTGAGACTTAGTGGATGCAAATTACAAATACTCATCTCTCAGGAAAAGGAGGAGCCACAGGGTGTGTAGTCTTGAGTGTTTTTAAAGCTTGAAGTGGGCTTTGTGGTGCAGAATCAGAATCAGTTGTCACTTCCATAATACACACTATGCATACATGGGAGCCAAATATCATTCTCCAAAGATGTGCTATGTAGTTTAGTGCAGATATCTCCAGTTGTTGGAGGGAGGGATATCAGCATTTGTAGAGTGTTCAGTGTTGTTTTTTTTCTGTCTGTCTTTATTTAAACAAGGACGATGCATAAAAAACATTCATCTCAAGAGAAAAGAAATGATTCATGCCAGATTTAGCTATTATCTAGTTTACACCTGCAGTCCCTGGGCAGGTACAAACAGGACAAATACCTCAGTTATGATGGCTTATGGGAAAAAAACTACTGCACAGTCTGGCAGATCTTGCATGGATGCTCTGGAGCCTCTGTCCAGATATCAGGAGTGCAAAGAAGTGGGGGCAGGAATGGGAGGTGCAGATTTTTGGGGGGGATTATTTTGTTGTTTTTTTGCAAATGGTGTTTATTGGCTTTTTTGTTCATTTTCAATAAACACAACAAATATTCACAAGCTCCATTCCCTCCTTTCCTACGTAAGAAATCTTTCTTGGTAAGAGAAAAAACTTATCATCAAACATATCATCAAAAATAAATAAGGAGGTATTTATGGGTGAAGATAAAAAAACAAATAATTGAATAATAATAATAAAAATAATACACACTTACTTGTACAACAAGTATTACATATAAACCTTAATACATTCATACCAAAAATCAAATAAACATAGTTCCTTGACTAATTAAAAATCTTGCATGTGTGTGTTGATGTCAGCTATGGAAGAGCGAGAGAAACCTGTGATCTTTTTAGCTGCTGTAACACTTCTCTGCAGGGATTTGCAGTCAGTAGCTGCACAGTTTCTGTACCAGACAATGATGCTGTTTGTTAGGATGCTCTTGATGGTTCCTCTGTAGAGCGTTGTCATGGTGGATGCTGGGGAGTTGGCTTTTCTCAGTCTCTGCAGGAGGAAAACTCCCCACCATCATATTGTGTGTGTTATTCACACAAGAGGTGTACAGACGTATTACCTTTGTTCACAGTGTCCAGTTTGTCTCATCAGGTCACCTTTAAAACCCTTCTCAAAGCGCTTCGGGAAAGGGGGTGCTCAATCTCAAATATGCTCACATCTTCTTATCTTCTTATTAAATTTGCCACTTTAGGATGGTTCAGAGGAAAAGTTGACATGCAAAGCCTGACTTGTCATTTTAAGAGCACTTTGATTACATAATACCCATTCTCAAAGCACATTGAACATTTCATGGCATTATCCTTGCAGCACATGTTTCATGCGCTGCTCACCCATGATGATCACTTATACAGGCTGTAAACACAGCTTTTGTTTGCTGCTTTAGTGTGTCTGTGGGTTTGTCAGGTGTAGTGGGGCATCATTTTGTTTTATGCTGAAACCAGTTACCTGACCAACCTGTTTGTTAATCGCCCAGGTGTGTAAGAGGCTTTATTCCCCACCATTTCACTTGGAAAGATAAACAGATCTCTCCATCTGCAAAAGGATTTGGCAGTTTAACCTCAAACTCTAGTACGTGCAAATTTAGTTAACTGCTGAACATACATCGTTCTCAGGCTACACCTTAAATACTTTATCTGATATTGTTTCCAGAATATGTGTGTTGTTTTGTTAGGTAATATTTTCTTCTTCTAACTTAATCTCAGTGGAATGATACCATAATTTTTTCAACAACTTAAATGTCACAAATGTATGTTCTGTGTTAAGAATAATCATTAGCCCAGGCACCAGAACCTAATGTTGGTATTGCACGTTTAACTACAAATATGTAACATTTGTACATTTTATATGCATCATATCAATGTTTATTAAGTGATGTTGCAAATGAGCTGCAGACCACTGCTTGAGACAAAAAAACATCCAAGCATCCTGTTGTGTTTTACAGTAGCTTTTTAGTCATGGAAAGCTATTGTTTTTTTAGCGAGACATCACATCTTTTCCACCTGGGATAGTGGGCTGAAAAGTGGTTCTCTAACAGTGGCATCACTTCCTGTTTTTTTCCATAGTGGCACAAAAAGCGGTGTTCTCTTTGCCAAGACGTTGCTGCTTTTTCTGCCCAGATTACGACTTTTGAGTCCAGGAAGTGCTCCTTTTCTTGCAATTTTTCTTTCTTAACATCAATTTGAAAGAAGCTTGTTTCAAGTTATTATTATTATTTTAGAATGCTAAAAGCATTCATGTATAGCAATTTGAACAATTTATCGCTCTCACAGCACACACAGATCCCCTCAAAGACATTAACGCGTTGACTGAATGGTATTTCCATGTCACTTTTAAAAATGCAGGGCACAGCTGCTGACTGTCAGATAAATTTATTCATCATATTCTTTGTGATTAACATTTAAACTCCTAATTTTTCTGGCACCATCCAAAAAGGCAATGTTTTATGTTTTTTTGTGTGTATTTTTGGCTCATTCTTATCTTGAGGCACTGTGTTATGTTTAAAGTTTCATATCTCAGCATACTACATCATTTCTGTTGCAACAGTCTTTCAAATGTATCTGTCCTCTCATAATAGGAGTAATAATAACAATCATAAACAGATTAGTGCAGTTAGGGTACTTCCTGGTTTCTGTCTTGCCAGCAGCATAATAATGACTGAGTATATCAGTCGCTGTCTGCAGGTAATGTTTGTATTATAAAATGATGGAAGCTCAAGAGTTGTGCACACTAAATAAATGACTAGGTCAGATTTTTGTTTTTCAGTCACTCGCCCTTGTTGCACAGAGATTGCTCTATAGGGATGCTATAAAGTCCCCTCTTTATGCCACCTGCACATTTTGCACAGATCCAAACAATATCGGCATCATTCCACTCCAGTGTGTGATTATAGCATGCCAACATTGTCGTCAGCAAGTGAAAGACACCATCAGTTGGACTGAGGTCAAGTGTCTGACAAAGAAAGTCCAACTGAAATTCACTTACACTTTCTTGCTACATTTTTCATATCTGTTCTGTAAACAACTAAAACAACTACTGTAACTGTAACTTCCTTTGAAAAAAAATACAGAAATTAAAAATTAAGTTTTTATAATATTTCTTTGTTATAATTTTGCTCCTTAGTTTTGCATTCAATCAGACACAAACACGCCCCTCCATCTACCTAGACAAAATTGAGTATTGCTGATAAAAACTTCTTTTAGTGATAAAAAAAAACCCAAATATTGCTAATAAATTAAAAACACCAACACTTATTTTTCACAGCAGAAAGGAATGACTAAATGTTTTTGTAGCTGACAATAAAAAAAAACTCCTTGGCTGCCTTTTCTGTAAAGATCACCTTCCTGCAGCATTTGTCCTAAAATTGGTATGCATAACTGTTAACAAACTTCAATAAGTGCAAGGCTGAGAGTCAGTACTTAAACCTCATGGTTTAAATTTGAATCTGATGTGCTGGAGTACAGAAGTAAAACTGTGACAAATGTATCACTATCCCTCTTCTTCAGGCAGTGATTTATTTGAAATATATTATTTGTCTGTGGCTGCGGGGCATGTTCTGTTATTCTGTTTCCTGAGGAAACCACATTAATAGAACCACACAAAGATCATTATGAGGAAGGTCGGGACTAACATATTGAAGCAGAGGAGGCACTTGAAATGCTGATATTTACATCAGGAGTGTATCTACGGGTGGGCTTTTCCTTATATGTGATGAAACCATTGATCTGCATTCATCGGTTCACAGTCGATTTCATTAAAAGAAGAGGTGTTCTTGATCATTACCTGCTGTACATCCACATAAACTTTCAGATCAGCTGGCCTTGGTTCTTAGAGGCCACTATGTGGGCTCTTAGTAAACACAGCACTCATCAGTGTTGGTGTCACATCTGAAGTATCACTGATCCGTCTACTCTCTTTGGCTGGCCTGTATGAAAAATGAGACGCAGCTAGCAGCTTTCTTGGCACTTTCTTTTTATGTGGGCACAAAACTGAGGCCAAAGAGCGCTCCAGTTCAGATATGGCTCTGAGACAAATGAGACAGCAGCATATTAATGTCATACAGATGGAGCTGTTCAGTCCAAGAGATAAACAAACAGATAAAAACAGGAAAGATAACAGACTTGAGGGCGTACGCAGACCTGAGCGTGGACAAATGTCCATGAGAACACGGGTGCTATCTCACTGTTACTCTGAATAAAGCAATTATGAGCTGACTATACTGAAAATAGAGAACTGCACCAATTTGTTAAGAAAGCTTTTCTGCACAAAACTCCACACTAAACATTGTCCTTAGAAGCCTGCAAGTTTGTTCAGACAGACAGCTGGAGTGCACTGCTACATTCACACACTTCACTGTTGCATACTAATGCAATATGCCGTCTGTGCAACTTTTGCAATAAGGCAGTCTATTTCGATGGTCACCTTACACATGCTTTTGCTCTGCTTTTGTTGCTGCTCTGCTCCTCATTGGTTACTCTGCTGTAACAATGCTGCAAACACTTACGATACTGCTCTTGTAACATTTCAGCTGCCAACAGTCACTTTGTTAAGGCTTTTGTATAAAATCATGCTCCAGTTGCACACTGATGGATAATGAGCTCTTAATGGGGATCTGTGCTTCAGTTTGCTGAGTATTTCCTGCTTGTGGTGAACTTGTGTCATTCTGTGTTTGTGTCATTGGCAATCTGGCCACTGAATATGGGGCTCCAAATGCAAAAATTCATTTACAGTTTCCTAGCTCATGTATTTTGAATATTTAGTTACCTTTCCTCAGCATTGAGACAGAAATTCATGTAAAACAATATTATATGTACTTGTAACAATATTTTATATGTCAAAAAGAAATGTTAAATGTAAATCTAAATGTTAACAACATATGCAAATAGCATATGACAAAAGCCTCGACAACTTCCCATTCCCACTGCACTCATGCAGTTTCAGCAAAATATAACAGCTCCATTACTTTGGTAAATGGCTATATGGGGCACTGAAATTGATGAGAATATTTACTTTTAATCAGAGCACAAATGAGACTTAGCCCAATGCAACCAACATTAGCAAAGTACATCAGCAACATAAGTTTGCTGAGCTAGTTCGTAGTCGGGGCAGTCCGATCAAACCTGGGGTTTGCGCAGGCTGAATCTCCAGAGCTGATGTCCACTCTCCTCCCAGCCATGTAGTCTTCCAGCGATGTGCAGTAAAGCAGAGGGGCTGTGGGATACACTCATGGATGTTTTCTAAGTGTATGAATGTTATGTTTTTACTTTTATGTGACTGACAAAGACAAATAGTGCGCTAGCTAGCTCAAGTATACTTTCTCATGCAATA
Organism: Plectropomus leopardus; assembly: GCF_008729295.1. Lineage (NCBI taxonomy): Eukaryota > Metazoa > Chordata > Actinopteri > Perciformes > Serranidae > Plectropomus > Plectropomus leopardus. The sequence goes on from NC_056475.1 coordinate 18,650,659, forward strand.
GTGGGTTTCGTTCTAATTAAAGTGAGCTGGAAAAACGATAGAAGCAGCATTGGCTATTTGCATTTTTTTTCTTAACATTTAACAGAGTTAATTTTGGATCCAGATTTAAAATTTACATTTAACCTTTAAGTTCTGTTTTTACAGACTGACATATTGTAAACAATGAACATGTTTTATACAAATTTCCGTCTTAAATTTGACGTGAATTTGTTAAATCATCAAGATGTACCAGATAGAAAACTGTAATGGAATTTTTACATTGGACACCACACAGCCAACACTAATGGTAATAATGATAAGTGTGAAACTGTTTGTTATTCTGCTGGCTTGCCGGTAATTTCTGCTCATATGCTGCTGTCATCTCTCTCTGTATAGTATTTGCATTGCAGATTGTGCTCGTTGTAGCGGAGCTTATTTGTCCTTTTATTGTTTGGTTCATGCATTATGATGCTTTCATGCTGGTGATTTACAAAGCAGTGAAATGTCATTTTTCATCTTCGTTGATATTCAGCTGCTTTTGTGGCATTTAATTGTTTTGTGAGATCCTATTGATTCGTAAGAAATTATTTGTCAAGCAGGAGCTGCTTTAAAGCAGGTCTGTCTTTTGTCACACTGAAGATTGGTGCTGACGTTCTTTTTTTTTCTCCACACACCTTACATTGAGCTTGTCATTGTTTGTCCAAAGGAGCGAGAAACTTAATCTGCTCAAATTGAGACAGAACTCCATGTATATGCAGCAAGCTGCTGCTTGAGCACCAAACTTGAAATGCTTTTGCAGCTTGAGCAAACCTTTTTGTACAATATAAACACGTTGTATTTCCTCCCTTTTTTTGATATTACAGCAAAGTATTAGTGAAATATTTCCACTCAAATCACTGGTTTATGTGACAACTTGCTTTTCTGCACGTCATTTCTTAAATCTAAACTGCTCTATGCTGCTGATACACACAGCTACACACGCATCACACCGTGAGCTTATATCCATGTCCTGATGGTCATCTGGCTGTTTACTCTTTGAGGAGATTCTCTCTTTGAAGCGATGTATTTTTTTTGTCTGACGACTAAGAATATTGTAGACACTTTTACATTGCCACATGTGAGAAGTAAAAAAAAAAAAACCTGGACATTAACTTGCTGCTATAATAGCCTGCACTCTTCTTGAAACCGGCTGCAGTGATTTCCGTCAGAGTGCAAGAGTATTTGGAAGGTCAGACACTGAAATTTGGTCGTACAGTAAAGCCTGCCTCCGAGCAACACTCCAGTTCATCCCAGAGGTGTTGGATGAGGTTGAGGTCAGGACTCTGTGCCGGCTAGTCAAGTTTTTCCACCCTTAACTTGTTAAAACCTTTTGATTATGGACCTGGCTTTTTGCAAACTCTGACATTGTTATGTTGAAACTTTCGCTTAAATATCAGTGCCTGCTGTAGCATTAAGATTTTACTGAAGAAGAACTAAAGAGATCAGCTAAAAATAATCAAGCCCCGGACCAAAAGTTCACAAAACATCTCTGTCCCTATAGTTTTAGCCATATTGTGTATTCATTCCCATAATATATCAGTGTCATTTTATCCTGTACTGTCAGCAGTTGGTTTTTATGACTTCAGTCCAGCTTTTTATCCTATCTGAGACTAGTGATGTCCTCTCTCCACTGCTGTAAAACTCAACTCATTGCCATTGCTCATTTACAGAGATTGAGTCATGATTGCTGCAGGTGTGTTCCATAATAAAGTACGCAATGTTTGATATGGACATGATGACAAGATGAATAGGTAAATAAAAGGAAGTTCTCTTGGTTTATTAATGTGGTTTACTGCTGCAAAGCCATGGTGGTTGCATCTGGAAGATAATCAAACCTGAGTTGTCATCTCTCCCAGTGGACTTTCTCTTTGTACCATTTCTTATTTCAATCTCTCCATTTCTTTCTCTGTCAGTCAGAATTTTTTTATTAGCAGAAAACTCATGTTGACATGTCAAAGACACACTGTCCTCTGAAAATGAGAGCAGAGTTCATATGGAAGGTAATTATGCACACTTCTTAGCGTCTTTTTTTCTGGATTACTGCTAGAACCATGAAAAGAAGCAAATTAATCAAATCTTTTCGGCCACTTTCAATAGTCTTTTGCCTCTGAACAGAATTTAGTAGTTTTATTTCAGTAGTTCAGAAAGGAGCTTTTGAAGTGATAAAAAATTGAAACAGATTCATTCTCAAGCATTTGATAATGTGTGATAACAACAACAGAAACATTATACCTGGCATGATAGTATGTTTCACCATAATATTATGGGTAACTATTTATGAATTTGCCACTGAAAATTCGACAGTTTGCACTGGTAAACACCTGCAACAACAGGTCATGAAGCGGCAAATGTGGAGGAGTAAATTAACAGTTTTGTTGTGGAGTGTGATGTTTGCCTTTTTAGAAATACAGAATGTCACTTTTTTTAACACTCTATGGATGCTTTGTGCAGCTGGCAACTACATTATGAAACTCATTTTTAAAGATGTGAAAAAAGTCATCATAATTTTTTCCAACAAATTTAACATATTTTCTATCAAAAGATCCATGAAGTTTGCTCCCATCATATTTTCCACAATGTCAAAACTCTGTTTAAATTTGAATTATGATATAAAAAGATATACTGGTTGATGAAAGATATTTATGGACAGATACTATGTTTTACCTGTTGCTGTGTCAATCCTATTACATGAAATGGCAATATTTAACTCAGGTTTGCATCATGATCACAGGTCAAAACTTTTGTTGCCCATGAAGCATCCAATTACACTCATATACCAACAATTTGTTTTAGCAAATACATGTGGAGTGGCAACCATTGCTGCATGGATGTCCAGCACCATTTTGTCCAATAAAATAAGTACATCACTCCTCTCTTGAGCAAAGAAAACCTATTTGAATCTCAAATGAGTAACAAAGAGTTCATCTGAAGCCTCCCTGATCCACAGAAGTCCCTCAGTTTCATGTTCTCTGTGGCATCATAATTGTAAAGTCTGCTCTTCACAGCTGCACTCATAATGTAGCATGTTTAGAGCTATATATCTGTCACACAAAGCTAAGATTTTTTTTATGACATTGACACGTGGCTTGGTTGAATAACTGGATGATTATGCTGTATTTGAGGATTTTGCATTCCTTGCTTTATGGTGGGAATCCCAGACATCAAAATTTGACATTTCTGTGTGATTTGCATTAATATCCCAGTGAACCGTCATACCAACAGTACCAAATGAATCTGAAAAGGCTTGAGGTTTATCTCGAATAGAAAGCAGAGTGAGAATGAAAGGCAATGGCTTCAAACAGGAAAGATGAATTGAATATTATTTTTTTTTTAAAGAGAATAACACATTTTAAAGATGGAGAGAGAATTTCATTTTGCATGAAAGAAGCAGGTGGTGGAAAATAGGTGTGAGGCTGATGGAAATAGAGAAGCAGTGTGTGTGTGTGTGTGTGTGTGTGTGTGTGTGTGTGTGAAAGAGAGAGAGGAAGAGAGAGAGAGAGAGAGATTAACTGTATGAGGGAGTGAATGGATGAATGGACAGGGAGGAGAAATAGGACCGGGATGTTCTTATTTTATAAAGGTTTTGCTTTTTCACTTAGAGTGGATATCTGGAGCTCAGCTAATGACCCGCTATCAGCTCAGTGCTTATTTTCTCTGCCCAAGAGTGTAATTTGGAAGATCTTAAATTTAACAACTTTAACTACATAAGAGCCTATAATTTTTCATATTTTGGAAACCAAATGATTATCCATCCCCCTAATAGTCCCATCATTTAATGCCAAGCAGTATCTTGTGAGTTACATACTGAAGGGCTGATAAGTGGCCTGCCTGCTCGATTGCTGTTGTGCCGAATTATATTTAAAATAGTACTTCACCCATTTATCATAGCACTCCTGCAACACTGTAAGATTTGTGATGGACAGTAGAAAAGAATTAAATCTGCGGCAGCAGAATCAGAGACATTGTGTCATTATTCCCTGCGTTCTTCTTTGTCAGAACCAGGTAACTTTGCCTTTGCCTACAGTGTAACTCAACCACTGACACTGCCTTGCGTTTTTTTGTTTTTTTCTCCAGTGTCCCCCCTTGTCCCACTACAATGCAGCGATAGGCTCGTTCTAACCAAAACCATGACCTCTTTCGTTAAACCCTAACCTTGTCAAACCTCAGTGCACTGATGTGAAAAGTAGACAATCGCAGCACAGTAGTTAAACCCAATCACAGCGCTGCGTGGTGGGACGAGGCAAAATACTCATGTGAAAGAAATTGCGCCAGTTTGGTTGGTAGAGTCGTTACTACTCCATTAGTATAGTGGCGTAATAAACATACTCAGATGCTATAAACACGGGCGGAGCCCTCGGTAATACTCTCCTCCAGTCATGAGCTATAGCTTGGTCCCATCTGTGATTCATGCAGTCAGGAGGTAATATAAAGGTTGCTGACATTACAGTGGCTATATTCGTTGCCATGAGTTTTGGCAGTTTGATCATTTACCGTGACCACAACTGGACCCATGAAAGAGACAGCTTAGGTGAGCTAGACCCACTTATTTATATAATGTAGGACAAACAGTGTGCAAGCTGCACACAGTTCAGCTGGTGCTGACGTAAGACTCCGCGATAAAGTTGACAATTTAGAGTCCCTGTTCAGAATAGGTAACAATTTTAACAGCCCATACTGTAGGCCCTTCCAAAGGTTGTAATAGGACAGATTTCTTAAATCGCTGATGGAATGGAACCACGTTAAATGGGTTTTTTTAGACAAACATGAGAAAATGTCCAACATTTGTGGACTAAACAGTGACACACTCAGGTCATTGGCACTGCCAAAGGAAAACCCCCCCAGAGGAATGAAGCTTAGTCCAAACACAGTTTTATCCTAATCTAAACATATCTCTAATAGCTACAGTGTCATTATAGTCAATATTTCTTTATATAAATAGTAAAGAAAAGCAGCTACAAGAATAAAACCTTATAAAGATTTACAGATAAAAGTGTGTGAGGAGGCAGTGGCGATGGATTGCTCTTGCCTGTACTCCTAATTTTTAACTTATATAGTACCTACTGTTCCCAAGAGCAGTGCAGTACCACAAGCCACAACGGAGTGTATTATACTCTGTCAAAGAGCTGGCTGGGCTCATGTAGCCTACTGTGGAGTCTCATTATCACAGCATTGGTGCAACGTGTCCCCCATTCCTTATTTACGATCTTCCTCCTCCCACTCTTCCTCTGGTTGTTTGTCAGTGCCTCCTGCAATACAGACAAAATACTTTTCACAGGTGAGTTGATGATTAACAAAAGCTATTATCATGTTCCCGGATCACAGAGAAACAGATCTCATAAAAGCTTGTACAGGATGTAGAGATACAATCAGACAGGAGAGAGACAGTTTGGAGCCAGATTAATCCACCAAACAGTCAACCTCACATGGAGTCATATCGAGAACTGTAATGTCACTGGTCTGATGCAAACTCTATGTAGCATCTTACGGTAAAGGCTTGACGATGCAGGACATTGAGATCTCTTTGGTCAAACTAATCCTGTCATATTGGTTCCCCACCTGAGTCAAATTAACCCGCAGCCACCTCTGTCTTTCTCAGGAGTAGTGTGAGAATATGCTCATCACATTGTACAAACACACACACACACACACACACACACACACACACACACACACACACACACACACACACACACACTTGTGTGATTTGCTAGTGATTTATAGAGAAGAAGCCATTTATCACAGTTCACTACAAGCATAAGAAATCCCCTGCAGGTTACAACACACAACTGGGAAACCTTAATACAGCTCAGCAGTGGCAGAGTAAAGGCTGACAGCAGTGGAGTGAATACTAATGAGCACATCTTTCAAACACTTTAAAGCTTAGGTTTTGGTTGTAAAAAAAAAATAAACCATTCTACAAGAAAAATGATGCTTTCAACTCTGTCTTATCAGAGTCAGCAGGTCAAATACGAAATAGAGGGTGGACGAGGTTGTACTGTGTTGCTGTCAACCACAGCATCTATTTTGATACCATAAAGCCAAGACAATGAGCAGGAGGACACTAAAACGGTCTGTAGAGACGCGGAGAGCTGCAGACTCTGGGAATCATTCTGTGTGGGTTTGTCCCAAAATGCAACTGCTTTCACATTATGCAAAGTGATTTCATCCCTTGTTAATATAAGAATATGACTTAGAGTAGTAGACACTGATCACTACATCCTTTTGCTTTAAATGTGGAACCTGATATGAGCATTGTACTATAATGCAGTTCAGTTGTTCGAGAGGTTTTCTTACATCGTAATACTTCACATATGAATCGCCATTATTTGATTTGATTCGACTCTATTTCATACCATTATATGCTCTCAGGTTCCTGCCCACTCCTGTCCAGATGATCTAAAGACTGAGCAGTTGACTTCATCATTAATACTTACATGCATGTAGGACCAAAGTGTGCTGAATCTTCCTTTCTTGGGATTTTTTTTGGGTGTCTTGTGCTTTAACATTGTGCATTGAGTGCTGTGATCTGAATTTGCTCGGATTCTGTAATCTAATTATGACCTTTTGGTCAATTACACATTAAGAGTTTGTGAAAGTGGATTAAAATTTCTGGGGTTGTTGACAAAAGTTGAACATTATTTGTCCACCGACTGTAGCCTCATATGACTATAATGCAATTTTGTCACAAGATATTTTGCATTCTCACGACAAGAGTCATTTGTTTTCGTCTGAAAAAATACTCAAGTCATTTCTTCACCTATGTCTGTTTGCAGCACATTCACACCTCCTAGGGCCTGCATTGTCTCATCTGAGCATTGGAATTGGTCCTAAAAGACCTCGTAGTGAGGTACATTTAGTCCAAGTAAGAGCAAAGCAGTCAGTCAACTTCTCAGCCTTAAAATGTAATTCTATCTCTCACAGGATTTGGGAAAATCTCCAGGGCTTTTCCTCTCTGTTAGGACTGTCACAGCACATGCAGTACTGATAAAATGTGTTGTTGTATGGGCTAGGTGGATTTAATGATAATTTATCCCTAATGCAGTTATCTTTTGTTAAAAGGGCACTTAATTCATTTAGATTGCACTTCTGTAATGTTGTTATACTACTGACAGTTGACAGTATTTAAAAAGATTTAAAAAATGGGTGCAGCAGAGCCTTGATTGTTCAAAAATCCTCTTTCCTCGTAGAGTGATGAGAAAAGGTGAAAATGCCAAATAAACGAATACACCAACACTAATGGCCCAAAGTGATGTTTTCAAATGTCACGTTCTATCACACAGTGTCAAACCCAACATTTTCACTTCACTATCATTAAAAAAAATATCATATCCTCTCATTTGAGAATCTGTAACCAGAAAACATTTGACATTTTCTGTTCTCTGGGACATATTCTCCAGAGCTCTCTGCCTGACCTGTGACATATAAAATAGGACCAGAGGTTTAAGCTTGTTTATATTAATATTGCCTGACGTGATGTGAATGGGAAAGAACTGCGAGTCCCTGATAAAATATCACTTTAAGGCACAGATGTGTCACACCAACCTCTGTCTGCTGTCTCACTTCCTTTGTGACTGACAGTGTTTTTCCAAGTTTGGTATTATAATCCCCCCAGCTGCAAGTGCACAGACCTGGGAAAAGATTAAATGCTATTTACTTGGAATGATAAGTGTTAGGTGGTATTTATGAACCACACTGGGGTTTAACCCCGGTTAACACATATATGGCAGTAATTGTAAGTGGTGCACTTGGCAGAGGCTGTTTGTTTATTGCAGGGCTCAGTGCTGCGTGTTCCCTCAGCCGCATTAACGGTTATTGAATTATCTTTCTGTGAGCACCAAGCCAAAGTGTCCCACACAAGCAATCCCTCTGAGAAGGAGAAACAGCTTTTGTTTTTGCTTGGTATGGTCAACCAAGTAGTTGAAAAATCCAACCATAGTTTTCTTTCTTTCTTCCAGGATAGGATTAATGGCCGATATTAAATACATCAATGTATTATGTGAAGCAGTATTTGCATTTGAAAACGTTAAATCCTGATGCATTTTTAGCATGAAAAATACATTTAAAATAAACAGTATGCATTAGAATAATTTAATAGTTGGTTTGTAATTGTACAATATAGCTACAAACCAATCAGCGGAAAAAATGTTTGCATTAAATGTTTCTGTAAACCAAAGCTATATAACATTTGTACATTATTTTGTGGATGCATTGAAACTTTCTCAAAATGGCGAAGGTGTGGATAATTTAGGCACAAATAAAAATTTGTTATGGTTAAGAAAGGATCATGTTTTCATGCAAAATACCCTTAGTGACATTAAAGCTGCTGGAAAAGCAGGGACAGGTCGGTGAAATACGTCTTGGTGGCCCAAACATCAAGTGTGAGGCTAAAACTTCATATGCAGGTTCATAAACTGGGCTGTTTGCTGTTGGCCTCCTGTTTATAATCATACTCTTCCATGGGACCAAATCAACATGTTTGGAAGATGTCATAATGCCATTAGAAGACAAGTAGATATGGGCTACACAGTAACCTCCAGAGGAACGCAAAGAACTTTATTATTATTATTATGAAATGGATGTTATTGCCATTTCATAATAATGCAGTTTTATGACTATGGTTTGGTCAGATTTTGGCATAAAAACAACTTCACTGGGGAAACACCGTGGTTTAGTTAAAACCCCCTCCTTATCCTTCTGTGGATTTTGTAGCTCTTGCAATAATGTCACACTACTTCCTCCTTTCCTCCCAATGGACTCATAATTCTTTCAGTTGCTTGTGTGCTTTATTATTGGATGTCATTTTTAGGCATTTGATGAAATAATGATAATGCTCTTGTTCATAGTGGATAGAAAAACCTGTATCTGTTTCCATAATGGTACAGTATCTAGTCTTTTATGGTCAGTTCAGCTGACTTTCAGACATAATGTGACATCAGCTACATAGACAACTTATATTCTCTGTGGAGAAACAGCAGGTCAGCCAGTGTTCTTTGTTCTTTATACCTGTGCAATAACCAGAGAATTAACTGACCTTTTGACTCAAAAGAAACACATACAGGCGAGTTTTGAGTGGAAAAAAATAGGCTTATGCATGCTGAATTCAGCTGCAGTAACATATAAGCCATCGAGAATCTATGTGAAGATAAAGTCCAGTCAGGGGTGACACTACTGCACAACACTTTATAGAAATCACTTTTAAAATGACTGAGCATGCCCCTTTTGGCAAATGTGTCTCACCCTCCATTGTCCATTGAAGCAAAGAGGCGATCCCACGCAGGGAATGAGGATGAGCTAATGAGCAACTGCAATGAATATTTTTAACTGAGGTAACAATAAGACTTATTTAATGTGCATGCCTCTGCAACACAACAAACTAAACACTCTATAAATGTCTTACATCCTGTCCATTCTCACATGAAAGGAATGGAAGTCGAGATGTGTCCTGTCTTTGCTTTATCTTGGCAGAGATTCAGAAGTTACTTCTTTTTGTCAGGACATTGTGAGCTGGGGACATTTATGCCCCTGCAGGGACGAAGACCTGACCCTGAGAGTAGAGTGACATTGTTTTCGGCACAGGCAACAGACATCCTTTTTTTTTTTTTTAATTCTGACGTAGCCTTTGTGTGTTATTCTGTAGCAAACACCTTCAGATTTGCTTTGCAGGTCTTTTAAGCCTCACGACATAACCAACTTAACACCGCACTACATTCAAAAACGATGAGGCAGCTCCATTTGCAAAATCAAAATGTTACCTTTGGTAACACCCTCCATTTTTTCATAGAATGAAATTCAATTCATCTGGCTGGAAAATAGCTTTGTTAGCTGTTGAAACTTTCTAAACCAACACAAATTTTCTTTCTTAACTTCTATTAGCCAGGTTAATCCTGTGCTTTTCAATATAGGCAAGTGAATATAGAGACAAGTGTGTATTGTCTCACAAAACTTGTCACATGTTTATTGGTGTATACTCCTACCAATAAACAACAGAAATGTACTTTTTTTTTTTATTAGACCCGACTCTGCAATTCAAATATTTCTGGAAACATGTATCTTCAACTTTATTTTCTAAGCAGCAGCTCTTCAAAACCTTAATGATGTTTCCTATTATGCTACAAAATGCAATTCAGGTGCTCTAATGTTTCCTTTTAAATGAATCTGCTGTTGCAAATTAGTATACTCTATTAATGATAATTTTGAAGGGGCAGGGTTGGACTACTGCTTTGGGAGTTTTGAGGAAGAGAAGGGAAAGGTTAATCTTGCAGCTAATAAATGAGACTCAGGCTCCTAAAGTCAGGCAGCAGTTAAATGGATCTCTCAGAGGACATTTTTTTAAACCATGTAGTGTAATTATTTGTAAAAAAATTGGGGCGAGGAAAAGCAATTTTTGTGTTCAAAACTAGAAGGCCATGGAAAAGGACAGGTGGCAACAAGTGGCTTCTTCGTTTTGCTCTAGAACTATTTTTTCTCAATTGCTATTTCCATTTCTAGTTTTGCGTCTTGTTTTTTACTTTTTATATTGTTCTTTTTGCTTTATTTATCTTGCACATACCTTGTTTTGAGTCTGTCTTCTCTTATCTTATCTTATCTTATCTTATCTTATCTTATCTTATCTCTTATCTCAAACAAAAATAAGGAAGAAGCAGTAACAGAAATTGACTCAGTTTTAAGGCTTCATAGTATGCAAATCATAATTATCATTTTTTCAACCATTAGTATTATGCAGTTACTAAACTGAATTTATTTGCATACTCAAAGAAAAAAAACTTAAAGGAATTTAAAAAGTTGCCTGTTGAATTATAAAATAAATAAATAAAACAAAAAGCTCTTAAGTTCATAAATGTCTCTTAGCTGAAAGCCAAATGTTTGTCCCTCCCAGCTGCTCACTCCTCATGAATAAACATTAGTGTACATGTTTGTTTTTTTTAGCTTTAATCACAAGATGTCACACCTCCACAATGCTTTGACTGTGATGAACAGCTTTAGTTTGCGTGTGTGCATTTGTATGTTTGTCCTGATGGTGAGGGTAAATCCCTGTTAAAAGATAATGTTGCTGGTTTCACTCTACAACCCTATCACCGCCCATGAGAGAGCTTGCATCTAAGGGAGGCTCCTGTTTGTGACTGTGGGAGATGTAAACATTAATGGCGTCCTCTTCAGCTGAGCTCAAACGTAAGCTAACTTAGTGGTGCTGAGTAGATGCACGCTTCTGTCTGCGCGTTGACATGAAGTTAAAGCTCAGAACAAAGAAGTAGGAGCACTTCCTTGTTTTGGTGCACCATCATAATTATTAATTTTTTTCTTTTTTTTTCTAGTGGTTTGCATCAGCATAATACCTTTAGTCAGAATATTTGAAGGGTTGGTCCACCATTTAATAAATAACAAAGAAAGGATTTTATGTTTGAAACACTCCTGTGAAGCTGTGAAATGACCTCACCATTTTTCCATCACCAGAATTTAATCTAAATTTTGAGGGTTATTTTAGCCCCCTTTCTGAACCACAAGGAAGTACAAAGGCTCTGAAAGCTCAGTGTTTGATTGAAAGCCCCATGGCCGCCAAAATCAGCCCATACCAGTCAGCTTTTACAAAGAGAATAGTCTTAAGTCTTTTTAAGTGTCTCTTAAATGTAGAGATCATTGTCAGTTTATTTATCATATTGCCAGGTACATATCATAAAGGAGGTGGGATGTTCACAATTAATGAAGCCAGGGGTGCAGCCGCATCTGCTCCAGGGTGGCGCGCTCTTTGGGGTTTAGAGCTAAACATCCATTCAAAAAATCATGGCAGTCTAAAGGAGAGAGGACAGAGAACGAAGCAAAGATTATTATGTTGGTAGGTGAAGTTATTATTAGAAACAAATTATTAGAACCAAAACTCAGGCATTGTATTAACACCAGTGTTGTCTTACCTTTGGACAGCGTATGGCTGAATTTAATTTTGTTGCGGAGGAACTTGGAGGTGCTAAATTGCTTGTGTCCATCCACAATTTCATAAAGTAGTGCGCCTAGCTGCCAGACTGTGGTGGGTTCAGCCTCATACTCCCCGTGCGCTTTGAACTCTGGAGGTACGAACGCAGAGGTTCCTACAATACACAGATGGAGACAGAAAGAATCAGAGGATGAAGAGTAAGCTTTAAATGAAAATCACCACACAATGGATCAACATATGGATGAAGAGCAGGAGCAGAGAGTAGATGTCATACCAGAAAAGCTGCGGAGAGGTTCGTTATTAATGAAGCAGCCACATCCAAAATCGATAATCCTCACTCGAGGAACATCAGAGCCAGTCTCAACGAGGACATTTTCAGTTTTAATGTCCCGATGAAAGACTTTGAGAGAGTGCATTTGGATTGCTCCCTCCACCAGCTGTTTCATGATGTCCTGTGACACAGATAAAGAGAAAAAGATGAGTTATAGTGGAAAAAAAGGGAGTGTAAGGTGGTGCAGCTTTTACACAAAAATGTTTCTTGCGTTCAAACCAGCTTTTCGTACCTTAGCCTGGTCCTCGCTCAGGGGACCTTTGTCTTCAATAAAGCTTAACAGATCCATAGAGGGAACTGGTCTCTCCATGACCAGGAGAAGCTCGTGTTCCAGATCAAACCAGTCCAGCAATGTCACGGCCGCAGATCTCCCCAATGACTCAGGTCCACCTGCCGCTCTGAGCATGAGGTACACCTCCAGGGGGATCAAGTGTATCACTCCATCAAGAACCTGACAGAAACAATACACAGAACATAGTTTGTCTTTTAATTGGGGCTGTCAAACAATGATTTTTTAAAATCACAAATAATTGCAGATTTCCAATAATTAATCATAATTAATTGCATTTTAATCGCATTTTTAAGAGCTGAAATTCATATTGACAAGGAAAAACAGGGATGCCAGATTTGCTTGGTTAGGAATCAAATGACAGCAAAAAAATGCATGGGACTCGCAAAAAGTGGGCATGTCTGTAAAGGGAACTCAGTGCCCATTTTCATTCAGATATGTTGAGGTCAGGGGGCAAGGGATCCCTATGATGTGACCACATGCTATTTTTTCAATGGCAAATTTCTGCTGAGCTTTGGAGCTTTGAAGCGATTTAAAAAAAAAAGTTACAGACCTTATACGCATCACGATTAACCTGTTAATGCTAATGTGGTTGTGTTTGTGTGATTTCCTCATCAACAACAAGGGAACAAGAAAGTGACAAAAAGGATCAACAATGATAGTTGGTGCTGAGACATCAGATGAAATTACTTACCAGTGGTTCATACTCCACATCAACTTTGGGGATGTGTTTGATCGCCACCTACAGGACAGAATCAACAGTGCTTTGGTTAGCATAGGGAGCGATGACTGTTAGTGTATATATCCTTTATCGAACCAGGTAACAGACTCATTGAGATTTAGAATCTCTTTTTCAAGAGTATGTGTAATGTGAGAGTACAGACATAATACTTACTGGTAAATCGTCACTTCTTCTTATTCCAGCATAAACTGAACCGAAGCCTCCTTCTCCAAGCATGTGGAGCTGCAGGTATGCGGCCTCAAATGTAGCTGCACACACAAACACACAACACAAATGTTTTATCATTGTTGTGAGAAACGTCTAATACTGAGCCTTTTTATATCTGGCAATACCATGTGTCTTGGGTGATCTGATCACAAATGGACAGCACTAAATACAAGAGTAAATACAACTGTAAATGACCACTAAGATGCATTGTGATCAGATCATTTAAACCACCATTTCTGTAGTCGCCGCACAGTGGAATTACACCATGAATGACCCCCTGCAGCTGAAAAAGACTTTTTACTATTGACTTGCACAGTGAAGGATACATCTGCCGATCAGAGGAACTCTTTTGAATGTCTCAACCTATGCATTATGACTTGTTTCAGTAGGGAAATACATTTTTTTGTGTTCCTGCTGAGAGTTAGAGGCAACAAAACAACTCTCATGTCTGTAGTAGTGTAGTGTAAATATTAAGCTAAAAAATACCTATGTGCATTTCTTAAGATCCCGTAACGTGTTAACAATGTTGTTTCTGTCATCTAAAACCACGGTGTAAAAAAATATATATGAGGAAGTACTATGCAGGTTTATTAGCTAGATTATTTGCTGGTGGTAGGGAGGTGTTGTATGTGTGCTCACATACACTCATTTAATTTTGTTTGACACTATTAGCTTACCTCTGCTGGTAGTGTCTAAGTCGATTGCACTCCTAACGTTTTGTTGGGAGGTTGAAGGGCTGCTGGAGCTCGAGGAGACTTCACAGCTGATATCCCCTCTCGTCTTCTGGGTCTCCGTTGCTGGCAGCTGCTCAGCAAGGGCCTCATTATGATTGTCAGTCCATGTGAATTCCTCCACTGACGCCTTGGTGGGTTCATCAGTGTTGGTGTCACCGTTTCCACCCCTCTGTTTCTTAGTGGGGATGTCTGTTGAGGTGTTGGCCTTTCTCTTGGTCCCCTTGGCCGGCACAGTCACCACTGTCACCTCCAGGGACTCGCTGGCACCCCGCTGCCTTTTAATGTTTGGCTCTGGGTGATCAATGCCGCCCTTCCTTTTTCTGCTTGTCACCCTAGAGTCTTCTCCCAGGCAGTTGTTGGGTTTGCCGGTGCCACTGTTCACTATAAATACAAGAGTTAAGAGAAACTTGTTGACATTGGATGGTTCTGCAAAAGTCTATCTTAAGTTCAACACCATTGTTGTGTAATGTTCAATCCCATCAGTTTCAAATTCAATATTCTTCCTACAACATGTGGACATGGGAAATACTCTATGTTAAAGATTGTCAGAAACAAAAGCGAATTTTGGGTCCATAATAGGACACAAAGTTTGATCTTCTGTGTGAAAGTCAGATGTTCAGCATGCCTATCCAACACCTCAATGGCTATACCTTTATCAGTGGTGCAAACTAAATACATTTAAGTAGCCTAATGTACTTACAGGGATACTTCACCCACAAAATAACCATTTAGCATCAATTAGTCATGCTTACTTACCTTCAGTTTGTGAAGATAGCTTTGTTGGTGTCTTAGGCCTCCACAGTACATGGTGAACATACGAATTTGTTGATTGAGGAGAGACCTCGTTCAACAACAGCAAAACTATATTGAAACATTCAGAGGAAAATACTTTGAATTAGTTTTTTTGTAAACCGGTTAAAATATTTTGAATGCACTGGCAGATTTTAACTTGCTTCAGAGAAAACATGCTGTATCTCAAAAAACTAGCTTGATGAACTTTTTGAGCAAGTGCAGCTGTTTAACATGATTTCACACTTACCTGAATGATTCTCTGAGGGCAGAGAATCAAAAGTCTTTAACTGCTTAGCATCCATATTGTATTGTGAGCGTTCTCAATATGAATAGTTGAGGAAAATGCGTTTCTGAATATCCAGAACCTGTGTTTTACTCTGCTGATTTCCTGAGTGCGAGGGTAGTAATGTCTTATGTGGGTTCCAAGTTCTGAAGTTCCTTGTTCTGATCCTGAGTTCCATTCTCTGACATCACGAAACAAGCATTGTCTGGAATACCACGGCAACCAAATAACTATATAAAATAACTGTTTACAGGCTTTTTTTTTTTTTTTAAAAAAAGCCAAAACAAATCAATGAAAATATGTTAAAATGGCAATAGAGCTGGGGGTTGATGATGACTGTCTGTGGGTTTATCACTAGAAAAATCACCTTTCAAATAACACATTGATTGTGTGATTATGAGTATGTTATTTGATCTATTAATAATAAATCAATAATTAAGACCTGCATTCACTGATTTCTTTGGCACATTGAGGGAAGTGCAACAAGTCTTCAGCACAACATCATCAGCATATCAGTGTATATGATGAATGTGTGCGCAAGTTGCTGAGTTATGACACATCCTAGAGTTGCAGACCACCATTTGCACTTTAAGGCGTGTTTCTGTCCACCCGACGAACATGATTGTTTCATCCTGTACCATGTCAATATAATGAAAGTGAAATCACTGATAATATGAAAACAAATCTTCAGCTTATGCTGTTGAAAAACTGGTCAGTAACTTAATATCTGCAGCTACTTTAGGGACTACTCTGTGTCTATTTTTCACAGATTAAGGCCCAGTTGTTGTTTCTTTTAAGAGATTTTACCATATGCACAGCCATATATAGCATGCTGCGGGCATATTTCACATGTTATATGACATGTGTACAGCTGTACTTATTTGAAGCCAAGCCGTGTTGTTTTTGTTTAAGACATAAATCTAAAACTACAGGTTTTAGGTACTTAATAAGTTTATTTATGAAACAGACTGATTACATGTAACAAGCAGAAACTGTACATATACTGTAAAAACTGAGGTGTATTTTTGAAAGATACAATGCATTTTAGGAGTGTCAACTGATACTCTGTCCCTGAACATCCAAAACTGATGCAGGAGGGTTACTTCACGCATAATATTTTGATTGTAGGTCCACTGGCAAAGCTGCTGTATTTGACAAGTTGGGATGAGAACGCGTTGTAAAGATGGAGACCTTTCCCGACTTTCTTGGTGGCTCTTATTATAAAAACAGCTCAGCCTGTTTTTATGTATAGGATGCGGGACAAATTTTCGGGGGAAATTCAAAGGATGTGACATTTATGCGCTTTCACCATTGCCTCGCCTCTCTTCAGCCTTTGACAGTGTGCAACAGTAATGTTAGCTGAGAAATGGAGTCAACAGATGAGTGGCATACTTTTTCTACCCTTTTAGACATTCAGAATCAAATATATAGTTTGTTCTTAAATGGAGAAAGTAAATTATAATGAAACAAATGCAACAGTATTAAAAATGAAATAAATAAGTAGGAATAAAACAAGTTCTCATGCTTAGTATTTTTATCAAATACAAAATAAAAGGGCTTCTTCCTCTTACTTTTATCCGATCTATTTTGGTGACTCAATAACCGCTATTTTATTTTATTTCTTATTTTTGTTTATTTCTTTCTTTTTTTTTTTTTATGGCACACACACACTGAGCTGTAACTTTAAGGATTTCTCTCGGAACATTGACTTTCTCAATTTCTCTCTCTACATGTTGCATTTTTTGGGGCTCAGCTTTGCTATTTTGTATCCAAACAACAGTCATTTAGATAATAATGCCCTCCATGACATCTTTTCTAATATTAATATTCCCAATTTATTATCCCTCTACATAAGGACTGTTGAGTTTTAACTTCAATCTCAAATTCTTTTTTGTGGGGCTATCATGTGTCCAGCAACCACAATAAAATAGCCTTTTGTAAGTCTCAGGCACATTTACAGCAACATTTATTAATGTGCACTGTCATTATTAAACAAACCAGTGAAGCTTGCGTTCTATACCAAGATTAGGCTACAAAACCAGAGGTTGAGAGGTTTTTCAGAGACATCTTGGCTAACAAAATGTAAAAGATTTGTAACCCTAACCATGTTGCTTTGTTTTGCCTAAAATGCAAAGTCATAATACTCAGACTATGTAAAAACAGGCATGTTGCCTAAATGGCACGGCTCAGGTTCAGATGTTATTAGGTTGCCCAGAAAGCTAGTGACAACTCTGAGTCCTCCAAGTAAAACACAGAGCAGCTCTGAAACATGTTCAGTGTTTATTTTGACGACAGTTACAACTCTGCTGCTGCTGCCAGCGTGCTGCTTCATATCTACATTGTCAGAGGGCTCATGAAAACATTTGTGAAGCACACTTTGCACCAAAGGTTACCGCCCTGCTCATTTGGAAAACCTTTTGACTATTTCGACAGTTTATTCTGGGGAACTCAGCCTTATCTGCAGACCATCCAAAACAGACAAACTAAACACACACATTGATGAAACTTTCCTCAACATGAAAAATAAAATGTTAAATTAAATTAAAAAGAAGCATTTAAATCAAAAAAGAAGCTAGTTCTTTTTAAAGTGTCAGTGAGATTTAATTATGGCAATGACCTAAGTGGATACAAGTATTTAAAAGGCAAATATCTCGAATTATATCAAATAAAGCTCAACTCTGGCAGCATTAATGTCTAAAATGTGCTTATGTTGCCAAATGTGATCTCCAAAGTGAACTGTGCTTGGGCGCACTTTTTTCCACCAGAATTATTGTTAATCTCTGTTGTCAATCTTGATATGCCCTCCTAAATGAATAACTTTTCAGGAAAGAAATAACAACAGTGGGGATTTATTGGAATATTTGGACATTTTGGTTAATATATGTTTTCCTAAAATAAATGAGAAGATTGATACCATTGTTCCTAAAGCAGCTGGTGTTATTCATCTTCTTTAACTCTCAAACTGTAAAAGTAACCTACTAGTTTATGAGATCACAATGAACTCATTGTTGAATAGAGAAATAAGACAAGGCTGTTTCTGCTATAACACTTTTGCTCCTTTATTTGAAAAAGAAAAGATGAACTCAGACAGTAAAATAAAAAATATCTGTACCAAGATTGGGAAATACAGCAGATATAAATCACAGTAAGTGTCCTCTCTGCTGCAGTCAGCTCCACTATTGACTCCACACTGTACCTTCAGGCCAAGAAGCCAACATGGCTGCAGTCCAGCAGGTCCTGTAACAGGGGAGACCAGCGGTGGAAGAAATACTGAGATCTTTACTTAAGAAATCAATTAAGAAGTCTTGCAGCCAAACCCTTAAGTAAAAGTGCAGAAGTATCAACATTGAAATATACTTAAGCAACCAAAAGTAAAAGTACTCATCATGCTGAATGGCCTATCTCATAATCACTTCTATTACTGTATTATAATGATTGATGCCTTATCATGTTCATCATTTTAATGCTCCAGCTGGTAAAAGTAGAGTTCATTTCAACTATCCTTTATACATTTGTTGTTTGTTTATTTTTTGTATTAATGATCTGAATGTGGAAATTATTGCAAACCACTGTTGTCATGTATAGAGCACTCCAGGGGTGAGGTTTTCTTGGTCAACATGGAATTTAGCGAGGCCTGGTGCCCTCGTCAAAAAACCTGAATTTTTCCATTGGATTTCAAATTATTGAAGAAAATAGGCAAAAAAGGTTTATGATACTTACACAGCAAGATTATCTTGCTGTGTAAGTATCATAATTAACTAATTAACACCATGTTAATGATTTTTTAAGCCTAAATGCAATTGCCAAAAGTAAAAAGCTAACATAAGACTGTAAACTAATTACACCATAGTTGCATGACTTAACATCATTACCACAACACGGTTGTAAAGCCGTGTTTGGCGTGGTGACCTTCCATAGTCTCATTTAGCCACTTGTTAATGATCTCCTTTTTAAAGACACATGAAAGCTTTTTAATTTACAAGTGGAGAATTTACTGATGAATTTTATTTCGTAGAACAAATCGTAAAAGTCTCCTTAGCTTGTAGACCTGATTTCAGACATTTAAACAAAAAAAAAAAATCAAAAAACACATCGACTTCAAAACAAGGGAAGCAGAAGCTCAAAAATCCTTCTGACTCATTACTATGGTGCTCTATTGAAGTAAAATACAATATAGTAGTGGATAAGGAGTATAAAGTAGCATAAAACTGTAATAACTACTCAAGTAAAGCACAGAAATGCTACCTCACAATTACTCTTAAGTGGCTTACAGTAGCTTACTTGAGTAAATGAACTTATACCACTGGTGCAAAGCCATTACACTCATTGCCTGGCTGAGGGCAGAAGTGAGCCTCTGTGTGTCACACACAGACTGTATGTAAGAGGTACTCAACTTGCAATGCATTGGGGCCACTTCTGCAAAATGACAAGAGGCCAGGGGCAGCTCATAGCAGCCGATACATCTAGGATTCGATGACATTTCTGGGACTTTAGGAAGTTTCAAGGATTTTAGGAAATATGTAGAATTACAGGAAATTTTCAGGATGCTCTGACATTTCCAGGATTTTGCAGACATCTCAAAGATTAAAGGACATTTCTGGGATTTTATAATGTTTCTAGGATTTTAGGACATTAGGGGCTGAGATAGGACCTGTGTGTGTGTGTGTGTGTGTGTGTGTGTGTGTTGCAGGGGAACCTCCACTGGCACTTTTTTCTTTTTTTTTAAATAAACAAACTCCATTTTGATGCTGTTTTATGCACTCTGGCATCTTATGTCTATTAAAAGTACAAAAATGATGAAAAAAATGATTTTACTGTGAATTATAAAATGGTTGGGGGGCCACAAGGCACCCAATCGATGGGCCAGATTCAGCCCGCGGGCCGTAAGTTGAGTGTCACTGCTGCATGGTGTCACAGAAAGGAAGGAGGGAGGGGGGCACCTGTGTGTGTGTGTGTGTGTGTGTGTGTGTGTGTGTGTGTGTGTGTGTATTGACGCGTGCGCGCGCGCGTGTCTGTAGATAGGGGAAAGAGAGGATACGGTGGCTCTCGACAGCAGTCCTCTCAGAGGTCCGAGCGCAGTGTGGAGAGCACGTCGCTGTCTTTGCGCTCCGGCTCGGGTTTACTTTCCGCGGTGGATCCGATGTCTTAGTTAATGTTTTCGGTCATTTTTTAATGTGCATCCTCTAACATATTGCACAGACTGATACTTATGCTGACTTTTTCTGTCGACTGCCAGGTTCTCACTGATCGTGGATCGGTCTGATGCTTCACAGCCGGAGCGTATAAAACTTCTGAGCCTCAGGATGGAAGTACCTGTCTTCATTTTGCTCCTCTATCTGACCCGTACTGAGATCAGAGGTAAAAAAAAAAAAAAAAAGTCTTTTGATTTACCATACCATACCATAGAGTAATTTATTACATTTTTGCTGTTGCATCACTGGGATCTTCTGGTAGCCGAATATCTGTCTCATGTTTTATGAATACGATTATTAGCCCATTGTTATAGGTAATTTCCCTAATTTTAGCACAAGATTTGGTTTCATCACAGTTCAGGGTGCTTTTGTGAATGCACATCGACTTCTGTGGAAGACCCAATTGTGCAGAACATTAAACTGTCAATAATCAGTTTTAACTCCACAGTAAGCTGAAAGCTTCTTGTGTTGTAAATGCTCATCTGGAAGAAAACTACTCTGTTTGCACTCAGTAAGGCTTGTAGGTTTTTGAGTTGGACAGAAATCCAATTTCTTTGGGGAACTGTCCACCCTGCTGCTCAGATGGATGTTAGAAAGGCATGAAATAGGCTGTGATATTCTGCACAACCGCTGTCCTTCTCACAAAGATAGAATCATAAAAAAGTAGGGTGTTTTAAAGAGTCTATCAGAGATTGTCTTATGTTTAAATCAGTAAGTATTGATTCATATTTAAGTATCAAGGTGACATTATGCTGGCATTTCTTTGGTCTCAGGTAAACTGTTACTTCTTGGTCTGTCAGATGTTGGTATTCAAGTAGATTTTCCAGACAGTGGGGATTTCAGATGGTAAATATCCCAAAATGTATTTTACATGTCTTATTCATTCATGCCCACGCTCACTCTCTTCACCCCAGTCTGTGACTAATCTTCAGATCTCCTGCTGTGTGAGAACTGTTCGGATGAGGTCTGTGTAAATATTTCACGCAAAGACACACTCAGCGTGATTAAACATAATGTTGGTGTTGTTTTGTTTTACACTCTGCTGAAATTCCTCTTGTTGTTGTTCAGTGTACAGTGAATTCACAGTGCTTCAGTAGATGGATGGCGCTTAAAATAATTTCTAAGAAACTGGTTGTGATTAGTGACACATTTTGATGAAAGAGAAATGATCACTCCTGTTGATGCACAGATATCCACGTTGATTTCATCCAAATTATTTTGTAAACTTTGTTCCAATCCAATCCAGATTTATTCATAAAGCACATTCGAAAACAACAGTTGACCAAAGTTCTGTACAAAAAAAACCCTGTAAAAACAACACACAGGATAGAAAAATAAAATAATTAAAAACACAAAACACAAGATAATATAAACAATTCAGTGGTAACACAAAGACCAGCTTAAAAGACAAAACGCCAAAAATATATAAAAGTGTGCTCATAGTGACTTAAAAGCCAGGAATAAAAATGTGATTACAGACAGATTACAAAAGGTGCTCAAGATGATTTCTGACATTCATCAGAAGAGACTTGCTCTGACTGATCTTGATCTTTGGCAGTCTCCAAAGTTAAAAAAAAAAAACAAAAAAAAAAAAACTTAAAAAAAACACTTAAAAATGTAATTCAGCCTCTGGTTGTAATAGGAACCAAAATATGACCATTTGAAGATTTTGTAAATGTCTTTATTCTTCTTAACAAATATGAACCTGACTAAACAGGAAGCTTTTTCAAGAAACTATTATTAAATTGTGATCAAAGTTGTGTTCATCAGTAACACTGCATCAAACACTGCAGGCTTCACATTAAGTTCAGTTGAGTTCAACTGTATTGTCCCACCAACGGAAATTAGGTTTGCAAGACAATAAGATAAGATAATAAGACAATAAGATATTAATTTCCATGAGATCATGATGCCAGAATCTCACTGGGTATTTCAAAAACCCATAAACTGAGGCTAACAATTGAAAGACATCTATATGTCCAGAGTAAAGAATAATACCTGAGGTGGATGCGGTCTATTATTTTATTTTTGTCTGTCGGACAGTGCAGTCCATTTTTTTATCTGGTTAAACAGTGATGTTCACAAAGGGTTCTTTTGTTCAAATATTTCAAATAAGTTCAAATAATATTTGTTGATTTAACTCATGACCTTTTCATGAGTACTTTTCTTTGACTATTCAAATTTATCATGATTTAATATCCAAGGCAAAAATAAAAAAATTAAAGAAGCAGTCATTCCCAATGAAAATCTTAAGTCTCAGGCTCCCACCAGCGATGCTAATTAAATATGTATAAAAGATAAAACTGCACAAGTAAAAAACAAAATGAGAATCTAGAACATAACATAGTAAAAGTTAAAATGCAGGGTTTAAAATATAATGTATAGTAACTGCAAATGAATAAACTGAATATAAAACATGAACATACGTAGGTATAAACGGTAAGTTCATCCGTTGTCCCAACTGAGTTTGGTAACCAGATGCTCATTTCTTCTGTCATGCTGAGTTCGGGGCGATGCTGGGCCAGGTCATTTTGGCTACCTGTGATAAAAAGTGAAGTGAAAGTTTCAGGTAAAGACATGAGGAGCTCAAGAGTTTAACAGACTTACTGCCTGTGGTGGCATGAAGATGTCACTGAGCCGCGTGATTAGGGACCGTCTGCCAGATTGCAGCAGGCAGCAGGCTTGTGTAGAGGTCCTCTGTGGATGGCAGCTCTGTCCTGGTGATGTGCAGTTGCTCTTGTTAACTATGCTCGTGAAAATAGATTTTCACACATATTTTTTTGTACTGGCTGTGTTCTCCTGTCTGCATGTTTAGAGGGGTGACACCACCCCAAACAGGATAAATGGGTCTGAAAACTGGATTGATGCTGACAGTTTTGGGCACTTGTGTCAGGGCTCTCTGACTCTATGAATACCAAACTAGCCTCATGAACAGAAAAACACTAAATCAAACTAACTGAAAACGTGACTATTTTCTTTGCGATCTTTCTAGTTTCAGATGAGAGAAACATTTGAGCTGGACCACACTTGTTTCTTTGTTCTGGGTGCCTTGGGTCTCAGTGTACTTTCACGATGTGTCTGTTTTCATACGTGGCACGTCGGGTCTGCAGGCACATCTCAGGTCAAATCCCAACGGATTTAAATTCAAGTGTGTGCATTATGGTCTTCTCATGGAGTAAAAGGTTTGGGGCAATACAACTGATCACTGTGACAATCTACACAGTTACTCCTGCTGTGTTACTATATGTGTGTCATTATGTGCATATGTCATAATGAGTAAAGAATAACACTAAAATGAACAAGCCATAAGCGAGTCACTGAGGGAGGAGACTAAAGGACTTAAGTCACAGATCAAACAGAAGAAGAACTTTTTCAAGTTTTTCATTGAGGTGCTGCAACTTATCAGATACCTGCTGACTAACCCAGATTAGCCTTTTGAAATGTCATGAGGACTTTGTGTTCTGGAGAACATCGGCTGGGTACTGTGGTCCTAACACATGACAGTAGGTCCAGTGGTAACCACTGAGATCAAGTAAGGAAAAAACATGAAACATGGAGCACAGCTGACTTTAGAGGTCATATTTGTTGTTTTTTTATTGTTGTTGTGTTTTTTTGCATTCACATTTACTGTATGTCTTCCTTACATTTTACTCTTCACATATGACAGTTGTGGTTAAAGAAGTCTTTTTTTTTTTACCATGATGGCAGCACTGCTAGAGAGCAATGTTAAATTTGAAAATTACATTTAGGAACACAATTGCTCTAAATTCTCTTCCATGCTTTCCTGATAAATTTTAAGACTCACTTTGTGTTTAAGAAAAATGACAAAATAAATAAATCTACCTTGTAGCTTGTACCTTTATCTTCACAGCTTGGTATGTGGCCATCAGCCATATATAATTCTGTTAAGTTCTGATAATTATTTTAAAGGTCATGCTCTGATATTTGCATTTGGGGTTAGTGTTAGAACATGTTTACATGCTTTAATGTTACTTTAATGTTAAGCACACAAAAAAAAACATTTTTTTGTGTGCTTACTATCTGCCTCAATATACCTGTATTCACCCTCTGTCTTAAACACACACACACACACACACACACACACACACACACACACACACACACACACACACACACACACACACACACACACACACACACACACATTTTAGCACCATGCTCTTTAAGCACCCTCCCAAAATAGTCCAGTCTGCTGTGATTGGTCAGTGTTTCTGGGTCTTCCATACCTGCGTTCTTAGCGTCTCTGCACCATCACTGCTGCCAGGTAATAGCCGCAACAATACTGTAGTGGCACTTTCTACCTTTTAATAGTGTAGTTGTAACATAAAAACTTATCAGTTTTCTGAAAGGGACTATGTACATTTTGGATGGATTGAGCATTTTGATACCCTGCTTAGGATTTTACAAAAAAAGACATGGAAATCTGGCTTTTTACAATATAGTGTGTGACAATATATAAGTGTGACAGAGCAGCTTAAAAATGGATGACTCGTTTTATTCCAAGTTTTGCCATTGAAAATTTGTTTTCATTGACAAGTATTTTGTACTGTAGAAATGTGGTTTTATACATGAATTTATATTCAATAAAAAAGGGATTCCGTTTTAAAAAGTCTAAAGTGGCAGCCTGCAGAGGTCGCCAAACTTAATTCTGTATACCTGCTGTTTTTGTTTATGATTGAAGGTCCAAAGTAATTTCTATCAAGGTGTCTAAAACATGGATGCCTGCAGTAAGATAAAATAAAATAATCGACTGCAGCATTAATATGTTGGATTGTTTTTGATTTTTTTTTCTGTCATTGCCATAGCTTTTCCATTCTTTGCTTCCTCCTCTGCTCTCAGTTCTTCTATTTCCAAGCAAGCCATGTGAGTCAGTGGGTATCCACAACAAAAAAGGCTTTACTGCCAGTTCACCTCAATTGAATGTAGCCATTTTTTTAATGTTAGTATTTTCACCTATACTGTTGCTGCTTTGACAAGTCAAATTGTGCTGCTGTTAAAAGGATCTCTTCCTCACCTGTCCACCGGGCATCCTCAGTGTGCTGCCCTGTCCTGCACACCTGTACTAATCACAGCTAATCAGCAGTGATCTTTCCCAGCAGCTCCTCGTTTCCACTGAGTGTCTGTTTAGAGGGGAGGCTTGTGTTGGATGTGAAACTCTTGCCATTCCTGTTAGTGTTGCTATTAACTAACCTGACAACATGTTACCTGCATCTGTGCTGACTTCACATTTCCTTGGTCTTGGTTGTGACTTGTGGCACACTCCGGTTGTCCCTGATATGTTGTAGTTTATAAAGCCATGTGCTGCAAGTTTATTTCTACAAATTTCAGCATTGCACATGAACAAATGGCAGCTTTCAAAGTGTTTGTGATGTCATTAGAAAATAAGCCAGTAATAGACAATCCCATATTATTTTCTGATTGCTGATAAAACAAAGTGGAACCAAAAGTATAAGGAAGAGCATTTAGGTCTGTTTTCATTGGCTTCCAGAAAGAAGGGAGTAACGTGGCATGTGCCTGTTGCAGATGTGAGCAGGATCCTTTGTTTTAGCTGGCAGGCAAAAATGAAGGATTTGCTTCAGTTGTGTTTTACAAGCCAGAGACACAACAGGCTGCGGTAAATGAACAGCCAAAAGAAGTATTTATGACTGCGAAAGAGTCTTGTGATTAATGGTTTTGGACAGAAGTTATAACTGCGATAAATAAGGAATCTTGATGGTTTATGTGAAACCTTATTAAATTAACCCTTTGTTCAGTCACACCAGTTTAAAAGTTTTGTGTGCATCAAAATGTGGGATATCAGTTAAGTGATGGCGCAGGGATCAAAGAATAGTGGGGTAAAAGTTAAGAGGGTAAATTATCACAAAAATCCAGATTTTTTGGTAACTCCAAAGAGGAAGGCATTGCATTATTTAATCTTTACTTTATAGGAGTGATAACAGTTGATAACCTGTAATTTATCATCTGTGTGGGAGAGTTGGGCCGTGTAGGAGGAAATGAGGGAGGTTTGTGTCCTGTAAACAAGACAAGGAGTGCAAAAGACAGTTTGCATGGCTTTGGTTAATATTTTGAGTTTTCATTCACTCACTTAAAATGTCTATTAAAAATACAGCTTTGAATGCGATGAAGGCAGAGGCAGAAATGGGTCAGACATTATCGTTTGTATAACACGCCTACGTCTCCTTCAATTGGTAATAATAATAGCTAGTGCGCTGGCTGCAATGGAAAAAAACCTGCTAATGTTTTGTACATCCATCGCCATGCTTCTTGAAATGTTATCATGAGAAGAGAAGTTGCATAACATCACTCACTGGAAACACAGCATTAGGTAACTGTTTGTTTGTTGTTTTACCATCTGTTTATGAAGACGCATCAGTTCCACCTGCGTAGTTCTGACTCTGTGATAGTGTGGCCATCATGAGGTCAAGGAAAGAAAATACAAAATGAACTTGTGTGGAGGGCCACATATAGCATTTTTTGGAAGTTAAGCTTTGGACTGGCCTAGGTTAAGACTGGCCTGGGTTAGATTAATGAGGCTCACAATTTTTTTTTTTTATTCCCAAATGTTATGACTGTATGCCCACTGAAGTTTTGTCCATTGCTGTGTGAAGAGACATTTCTCTGAATTAGTGAATACCTGCAGCTTTCACACAGCAGCAGGATCAATGTGAGTATCTCCAGAGTGAGAAGTGCTGTGCACATTTCTGCACATTGCACAGCGTTGGTAACATCATTATTTGTCATTAAAGAATATCACACCAGTGGCCATCCTGGATTGATGAAATATCCTGTTTTTAATGTTGACGAACTGACAGGCTTGTTGCTGGGTCACATGCAAGTGACAGTCACATGCAAGTGACCCAGCTACAAGTTTTCATGGCTGAAATTTGGTGTTACTTGTGAAAACAGTCAATGTAATCCCACTCTCTTTCCTGCATCTCTCCCTCAGCGCTGCTGGCCAGCAGGGCAGAAGAAGAAGCTAGATGCCCCCTCGGTCAGTTCCCCTGTGGCAACATGAGCGAGTGCCTCCCACAGGCTTTGCAGTGTAACGGACACAAAGACTGTCCCAATGGAGCTGACGAGCGCCGCTGTGGTGAGTGTTTTTATAAACCAAAAACCAAGCCAATTTGCCTCTTCACATTAAACAGTATGGGCAAGTTCAATGTTGTGCATCCACACAAGTGAAAGACAGATCATCTGGCCAAAACACAAACTCTGCATTTTTAACATCACTATTGCTATGGCTTGTTCAACACGGCCAGGCAAAGGATAGTTCAAGGGGTTCAAAATCTACCTGTCACCTCAAATACGTTTTTCCTACAAGCAGAGTGTCAGCACAATTATGATTTGGCTTCAGTTCTTTTGAGCAGAAGTATGAGAATCCCCAAGATGATCAGCAGGAAATAAAAAAGCCAAAGAAAAGCTGTGCACTTTTGGCAGAGTTGATCATGTCCTGTACAAGTGAGCCGTCAAGAAGAAGTCATGAAGTAATTACTTAAATCTCTCAAATTTGCGCTCATATCCAAGCTATGCAGGATTATTTTTTAAACTTAAAATGGATACTCATAGGCGTGACCTGGCAGGAGACTGGACTGAAACCCCAAAATAATTATTACTCTCACATAACAAGTGGCTTGGCTATGCGGTGGTTTAAATGCTACTTTTCGAGCCCGGCCTATGTTCAGTTCTGATACAGCTGTGAATGTAGTCACAACCTAAAGGCAGAAACAGACAAGTTTTTGCTTTCACTTATCATTATGAACTAAATGTTGATTGCACAATGTAATGGCTATAGAATAATGGCACCATTAGTGTTTAGATTGGTTCTCAGAAAGCCTCACTCTCATTAGGGGTGACTGTTGCTCTGGAGGTAGAGCAGGTCATCTGCCAATTGCAAGATTGGCGATTTTGTCCTCCAGTACATATTGAAGTATCCTTAGGCAAAATACTGAACCCCAGATTTCCCTCGATGGCTGTTCCATCGGTGTGTGAATGCATTAAGTTGAGTAGTAGATGGCATCTAGAAAGATAGCATCAATGTGTAAATGTGTGTGAATGGGTGAATGTGACATTTAGTGTTAAAAGTGCTTTGAGTTGTTGGAAGACCAGAGTGGCACTATACAAGTGCAGGTTTGTTTACTAAGTAATTCTGTCTGCCAGCGGGTTTGACCTCCTGGGAAATCAAGGCTCGATTTACAGTGCAAGGGACGCTATTGCACATTTAATTCACATTTAATTCAAGTACATTTGTTTCATATTTGCTGAAACTGTCACTATATTAAAAAAGAAGTAGGCTACGTTAGACAGTCTATGAAAATTATTACCAAATTATGATTCATGTTTGATCAGCACCTCCTAGTTTGACAGTTCGACCACAGTTCACATGCAGCGGTTGACATGATAAACAACTGCGTGAGACTCATTGACTGTGGTTATTTTTGTTCATGCGTGGTAAGGCCATGAGGACTACTACAAGGCAATGGAGTCGGCAGTGGATTTTCTTTTTTACTATCTCTCATTTAGTGTTGTGTGAATATAGTTTCTGCACATATGAAAAATATATATTTTTACAAAATATAAAACTACAGCTTTAAGTGAGGAAAACGTAACAGTTGCCGAGCTCCTCTTCATACGCAGAGGAACAGGCTGCTTGTCACCGGCTCATTTAGCCCATCATTCACAACTTCAAACCGCAGCTTTCAGCCAGAAAGTTAATCCAACACTTACACCATGATTATTATTAAGACGTGCCACCGGAGTCATTCTGGACTACAATGAATGTCATGATGAAGCAGTGAGTGTGTCAGTACCTTTTTTATAATGAATATTTTTGAAAGGAACTATGATAGCCATGCAGCTTATATGTTACATACTAACAATGATGACTAAGGATGGCATACTATTTGCTTAATCATAGGCATCGGCGTAGCATCATAATCATAGGCCTTGTGTCGTAGTAGATTTATCTGAGGAGGAAAGTAAAAGGTTTCAGATTTTCAGTTGGCTCTGTGCTGATCATAAATGCCGGTTCACATTATACTGAGGTTTGAAAAGCAACTGCAACCCATCAAATTGCTCCAAATGTATTCATTTTGAAAAGCAAAGACTGTTTTTCATTTTGTATATTGCATATTGTTTGATAAAAGATTTCATTAAATAATTTGAACTACAGCAATAAAAGTCAAGTAAAAGTTTGTGGGGTTTTTTTTTAGTTTTTTTTTTTACAGTTAAGCAATACTTAATGTGATGTGATTCAGACCAACTAGAGCCTTGCTCTCCTGTGACCTCAGGCTCTTGGGCCATGTAGATTATAAACCACTAAAAAACCTCCTCACCTCACTCTGTATTCTCTACAACTGTGAAATAGCTGAAGAATGGAAGAGAAAGCTGAGCATGATGGCAATAGCACAGATGGCCTGGACAGCATCAGAAAAAAGATGAAATACACCAGAGTCAAGTTAAATATTTCAAAAAGGCAGGTTTCATATTATCATTCAAGACCAAGCTCCTTCAAAGCAACAAAAGAGTGAAAAGAGTGCCACCACTGCCATGTCTGTTAGCTTCAGATTGAAATGTATATGGAAAATGAGTCATTTTCAGTTAATTTCACTCCTTACACCAGATGTACCATCATCCATCACTGGAGACTTAGATCAGACTATTTTCATCTATCTGATGAAGAGTTTCAACTTAAAAACATTTTTTTTAAAACATTGCGTTTTGTGCAGGGTAAAAGTATATTTTTCGCATCAGTTTGATCAAGAAGACACACAAATTAGTCTCTCTGGCCATGTTAGGGACTTCCTGCCAATAACCAGAAACACACTCTGGGCACCAGGCCCTCCCGCAGTATGCAGCATCCTCACAGCTGGCTTGCATCTCCCTCATTCTCAAAGGTAAATGTTGGCCTGATGAGCATTTTTATAGAGTTTGGCATACAGCTCAAAGTATAAACACTGAGACACTTGTCTGTGTGGCGTCTCTGATATTTTAACACTGAATCCCTGTTTGATTTTGGCAACATCATACACCACAGGGATTTTCATGTAATTGCATGTGTTGGATAAAAGCAATTTGCTCAGTGTGGCCCTTTCTGTCATCTGTACAACTGCAGCGCTACACCTGCAATTTACCTGTTTTTTCATAGAAGCACCCTCCAGTGAGAAATTGGGAGTTCTTTTTTTTAGGTACAGGTGTTGATTTAGAACATGTTCTCATGCACTTAAGTAGGAAAATATGTAAGTTTTTAATTTTATAATTGGCTCAAAGAAACTCTTAGACTTATTTAAAAGTCACACACAATACTGCTCCTTTTATATCAATGTGCTGATGCTGGATTTGTGTCATGCAGAAGATCAGTACGCTGGTGCCAATATAAAAATGGGGTACGATGACCTTGATCATATCATGCAGTCCCTCCAGGATTTAGCGGGGTGTGTTGGGGATTGTTGTGGCCCTAAATGTCTGATTTCACAGCAGCTTTCCTAAAAAAAAATGTAATGCATGTTGCAGTGTTTATAGGGGTTTATTTTGCAGTGAAATTCTGGGGGTAGTGAAAATGGCAAAAATAGTTGTGGTGCTGTCTTGGATCTGACACTGAAGGACAGGAACAGACTGAGTCAGATTGTTAAATGGTCCAGTCGCCTGATTGGTGAGTCATAGCTGAGCATCGAGTCCCTGTATACTCAACAGCTGCAGCGGATAGCCAGTCACATTACAAGTGACAACTCCCATCCTCTTTCTGAGGAATTTCAGCTCCGACCATCTGGGCAAAGATTTAAAGTACCTAGGTGTAGGACGAAGCGCGACAGGAACAGCTTTGTTCCAGTCGCTATCATTCATTTAAATATAGCCTAGCATGGATTGCGCACACATTTTAAAATTTTTATATTTATTCATAAAACTATATATCTGACTTTTAGGCTATATTTGAATTTCCACTTTTGCTTTAGTGGCTTCTCTTGAGTCCTATTTCTTGTAAGCTTGTGAGTACCCGGTGTTTGCCCTGTCTGTTATGCATGTGTCCTCTGTCAGTGTTTCTCTTGTTTAATGTTGTAAACTAGCATGGATGCTCTCTCTGTTATGCTGCAAAACAAATCTACCTACAGGTACAAATAAAGTCACCTTACCTAACCTCAGAGTCTATTATTCTGAGCCATTAGTGTTAACATCAGACTACGAGCCATTAATCTTACACCGACACTGAAACTCTGTCGTTTAACCTATTAATAACTGCTAAGTAATGTTAGCTGTGTTATGCTAACAGCACTGTTTCTGTGTGTGTGTGTGTGTGTGTGTGTGTGTGTGTGTGTGTGTGTGTTTGTGTGTGTGACTTCGTCAGAGGCAAAGAGCTCCGGTGGCTTAAATAAACAGAGAGAGAGAGAGGCTGAGCGAATCAACACACTGCACACAGCTCTACACTGCAATTAGATTTTACCCATCTTAAATGTTCAAATTTGTGGTAAAGTTGTGGTGATTGGAGAAAAAATGCAAAGTTGCACAGAACTGAGGGGGACTGGCTGAATTTGTGTTAATTGTTTCAATCGCAACATCCTGCAGGGATTGATTATTCCTCTTAGTGTTTCATCATTGACATTTAAACTTGGCTGGTGAGGAGGAGTGTGTGTCTTTGCAAGCCAACTAATTGCTCGAGTAACAACTGTGTTCAAAAAAAAAAAGAAAAGCTTGGCAACTCTTCAGTCTGGTGAGACTTAATTGAAAAAGAAGCTTGAAGAGTGACAAATATTTTGGCATGGCACAACAGGAAAAGTGAAAGAGTGTCAAAGAATAGTGTCAGGGCTCATAGCAGGACGATACCCACAGCAGGGCCTAATAATCTATCAAAACTAAATATAACTTCAGTACTGGGCTTTACAGGAAAGCATACTCACCTTTTGGCGCATTTCACTATGTGTAATGATAAGTGTCTGTTGCATAATTAACATTTGTGATGATCTATGGCACAAAAAGCTCGGTCAGAACGTTTATTGTTTTTAAAAATCCAGTAAAGTTTATTTTTCCTGTAAACAAAGAAAAAACATATCCTTCCATCACATCTGCTCATCATCACTGGTGACTTTTCAAAGCTGTTTCTTATCTGTGTTCACTTTCAGCCTCCAATGCGTCAGGAAGGCTTTGAATGGTAGCTGACAGAGAGCTGTGGCTGCTGTGCACACACAATGTACTGGCTTTCTGTCAGAGACAACATGTTTGACAGCTCCAGTCGGCTCTGATTTTCGCTATTGATGTAAAATTTGTCTTTTAATTAAAAGACATCTACAGCTGATTGAAGCTTCATTCAGATATAAATTGTAATAGTCATAATAATCCCTTGATTACTGTTTACAAACTGCAAGGTTAAAGGAATAAAAGATAAATAATGCAAACAAATAAGGTCAGCCAGACATAACGCAGGATCTGGCCTGACTGTGTAATGTGTAATTACGTGTGACTGTTGCTTTGTCCAACTTTTGCAAGTATAAAATATTTTTTTCTGCCACAGACATACAAGTATCAACAGCTAGGAGCCAACCTACATTTAAATAGAATTGATGTCCGTAACATGACAGATTACGTTCAACAATTTTTGACATTTTGGCTGTCAGTCCTCCCAGTATAGCTAAATTTAAGGCCTTTTTAAAATAACATAATAATAATAAAATAACAGTTTTAAAACATCAGGAAATCATGCCAGAATTGCTGTTTGCAGCTTCACCTCTGCCGTCTCCTGTGAAGCCCATCTATCTTTTAATTAGAAGTCGGCTTCTGAGGGTTCCTGACCAAAGCCTTGAGGTCGTCATCCCACTGTGCAGTGATTTCACAGAGGAGGATGCCTAAGTCCCTTAAGATTATCATGTCCCATGCTGTGCCTCTCCTTTATGGATCGTTTTTCCTATGAAATCAGCAGCAACCAGGTGACTGTTCCAAACTGGGTTTTATCTGTCTGTGCTGAACAGATAACAAATGTTCATGGTTTGTCTTTGCAGGAGACAACATCGGATGGGCGGACTTATTTGGTCAAACACTCGAAGGTGCCAATCAAGTGAAGCAGTATTTCCTGAATGAGTGTCGTAAGTGTGTGCAGCTATACAGTATTTGTGTTCAGACACACAAACACACACACGAGGATCATCTGTGTGTGTGTGTGTGTGTGTGTGTGTGTGTGTGTGTGTTTAATGTGAGTATCATCGGAAATTTAATCACCATTGGTCACTTAGAGATTGTAATTGGCATTTTTCACTTCAAAAATTGTTAGAAAGTGTTGGTAATCATTTATTGTGGTGCTCAAGACCAACAAAGGTTTCATGTTGTGTCCCACAGGACCATGTCTGTCAGTTCTTAACATTTTGTAATGGACCAAATCATAGTGTTTGTTTACAATAACATCGGGATTTAAAAAAAAAAAAAATGTCATTAAATTTAATTTAATGAAATGGCAAGAGCAAACGCCGCCTTATTTGTTTTGTTTTTTTAACTACCTAAATTAAGTTCCTAAAAAAAAAAATCAAATTCAGTTTAAGTGTGTGCTTATTTAGAATGATTTCACCATATTTTCACCTTGTTGTCAGACAGCCTTTTCTGACAGGAAACATAAGCTGTATCTCAAATCACCAGACTCTATTAACTGATGTTACTTTGAAGAACATGAAAGTTGCTGGTCTACCGCTGCTTCAATCAGTTAGTAGCAGAAAACAAATATGCTGTCACAGTGATTTGAACTGTCATTCTCTAAACTGTGTGTGTGTGTGTGTGTGTGTGTGTGTGTGTGTGTGTGTGTGTAGTCTTGCAGGAGTATCCAGAGAGTTGTGACTGCATACAGACAGATGTCGAGTGTGTGGAGGTCAACGTGCAGAATGTTCCTCGACTCTCTCCGAATGTGACTTGGCTGTAAGTTTCCTCTGCGTGTAATTACATTGTGTGTGCGTGTGTATGTGTGTGTGTGTGTGTGTGTGTGTGTGTGTGTGTGTGTGTGTGTGTGTGTGTGTGTGTGTGTGTGTGCGTATGTGTGCGTGTGTGTCTCTGTGTTGGCTGTTTCTATCCACATGACAACTAGTTTGAGTTCAAAGTGAGAAGCCTTCACAGTAGAGATTCACAATGCTTTTTTCAGGATGTTTTTTCTGTTCTAGGAGATGTAGTTATTGGCAGAGAAATTAATAGTCGCAAAACCTGCTGTCAGACACATTTAAACACAAATCATTATGATTTAAATTACAAGGGTGATAACTGTAACTGCGCAATTTTCGTAATGAATGGAGCAGTGAATATGTGTTTTTACTGACAAAGGAGTCTTGCTGCAAAGAGGAAAAAAAGAAATAAAACCAATTACCATAACTGTTGTCAAATGATTAAATACCACCGAAATGTTTTAACTTCCTATTGCCCTTTAGATGGTTTCTCTTCTCAGTTATTTCTGTGTTCTCAGCCATTTTAGCATTTTCAACCACCCTCATTATTTTTTACCTTTCTTTGGCACCATGCTTTGGCATCTTTCTGTTTTTCTTTGAAGTCTGAGTTGACGCCCCTGCTGTTGTTTCTTATGTCTGCTGAAATAAGTTTACTTGAGCGGGTTTTTGTTATAAGCTAGTACAGATAATAATTTAAGTCAGAAATTCTGCTGTTGTTTGTGAGTGCTGGTCAGCAATTAGTTAAACAAGATACAAAGTGCCAATAGACCTTTTCCATGGCAAATATTTTGACTTTGTGACAAAGCACAGTTAAAACAAATTTCATCAATAAGTCAGTTGATGTCAAATGTCTCAGTGAAACAGCATGCACAATACTACGACCTGCTCGCATTAATCGATAGATTGATTGATTAACTATTCTTGATGTTATCAGCCACATAGATGTGCTTTTCTTGCTATGACAAGCCAAAATGTCTGCTGTGAAAACGAAATCTTGGTGAGCTTTGCAGGTGTTGGTAGTTACATTTCTGTGCTTTGGGGACAGCCAGGCTAACACCCCTATTCCTAGTCCACAGGCAGGGGGGCAGAGGTATAGGAGATAAGGAGTCATGTCATGCATATACATATTGTTATTTTCATCACACTCTTGACCTTTGATTCAGTTTGTTTCAAAGTGGCATTTAGATTTTGTCATCATCCAAATTTGCATGTTCTTATTATTTCCTCTTGAAGAGATACCCCATGTTGTGTGTGATTGTTACAAGTTAAAAAAGGCAGGTTACTTTCATAAGTTCTTCTATGCTTTTTATTCTCATAAAAATGCTGCAAAATTCTCTATTCTTGCCCGAGCCAGAAATCAATGTTCAAGCTCCAGTAAGTACAAAGCTGGATGCTTTCTCCCACTTAATCTTCTCTGCAGACGCTGCCTTTTAGTTGTAGAGTCAATGCCGTGGTTTTACTTTCAAAGTGCTGTCTGGCCTGCCTTTGATTTTGATTTGATATTGAAATGTGTCTAAACCCAGCACACAAGCACAGTCTGAGATCCAGTGGGAACCACCAGCTTATTTTCTAAACACAAAAGGTGACTGGACTTTGCACCCACATAGTAACGCCCACTGCCGCTGTTGATATACACACATTTCAACTCTGTTGGTTTTAGCTTTGATTCTTATTTTCTGTTTCTCAAATGTAATTCTTGAATTCAGTTGAGCAGATTTCAAATGCAGGCAGTTGCCCATACATGCTACTCATCTGTGAAACGTCAGAGCAAATGACTGGATAAATGAGACAAGGATTTTACTGCACGAGTTGTGTGAGAGTTTGTTT
Source organism: Plectropomus leopardus (assembly GCF_008729295.1). Lineage (NCBI taxonomy): Eukaryota > Metazoa > Chordata > Actinopteri > Perciformes > Serranidae > Plectropomus > Plectropomus leopardus. The sequence goes on from NC_056475.1 coordinate 18,686,922, forward strand.
TCAGAAGTTTTGCTGCTGTTAAACATAAGCCCTATTTACTTCAGTTCATCCAAGTTTTTCTCCATTTTTGGATTCTATGTTGCTGGAGGCACACATAAAAAGTTTCCTTCATGAATTCATTGTAACACAGGGTGAGTAATTGATATACAATTTGAGGGTCAAGTATTCCTTTTAAGCTCCCTTAACAATATATACAAATCTGCATTAGTAATAAACAAGTTCAGGCCCATATTTTTCCAACTTTAATGCTCTTTCTTCTTAAAGATGGCCCCCCAAAACAACTCTTCTTTGCTCTCATAGCATATGACCCTCTAATAGCTGTGGATAATGGCTTTTGCGTCATCTTATTCTAGCCTGCAGTACCACAGTCTATATCACAGTGTCCTGTTTTTTGTGGAAACACATCATAACCTGGCACCCCTTTGCTTGGCTGGAACATCATGCCTCCTCATTAACTCCTCTTTGAAACTTAGTATTGACATTACTGATGCTGATCCCTCTGGTGTTTCTTCAATGAGAAAAATCAACAGAGGGGATTACATTGCTCTTAACTGCGAGCTGTGCCGATCTGATTTGTAAAAACAAAAATGGAAAAAGTATTAAAAAATCTGAACTTTGAGATGAAGACAGACAGGCAGCTGAAATATGATGATTTCCCCACCTGGGAAACAGTAGATAGCGAAATTATGATAGTGATCATGAGAGATTGTAAATTCTTTAAACAACATCTGTTATAGTCCCATCCAAAATGTTGTTTCCCCATCGAGGACATCACTTCATTCCTGTTTTACCTTTTCCACAACCAGTATCATTCCAGCTTGGTATAAATATGTTTGTGCTTGTGGTTCCCTACCGAGCTATATATGAGAATAAAACATTTAATTACCTTTACTGGATTTTTACCTTTAATTTTGATTTTCATAACCTTTCCTTTGAAGATCAAACATGAAGACAATTTTTCTTTTCTTGTCATTTTTAGGTGCTTAAAAGCCATTTTATAGGCTTTGATTTAGTTTCTCAGGTTTGTTTAAATGGTAATTAAATCATTTTTTTTTTTCTGTTTTCATACAACACTTTTTTCAGTGTTGTTTACAATAAGTGTGTTAACTCAGACTTTTCTGTATTTAAAAGGTTTTACAGCTGGCTTCCGGTTCCGCTTCACACGAGATGGCAGCTTAGACAGCGAGTTCCTCCGAAAGAATAATAAAGCGTCCTGCTAAATAGAGAATAAACGTCTGAAGTGTTACAAACAGTTAGATAGCAGGACCGCAATGGAAACGAGAGACAAAAGCAAGAAAAACACGATGGATTTAATGGAAAACGAAGAAGAATCGCGGCCTGCAGAGGCAAACGCTGTCGGCAAAGATGGCGGACGTCAGAGAAGTACCGACAAACAAAAAGTGAACATGGAGCGGATTTTACAAGAAATTCAGGACTTCCGAAAAGAGAACAACCGCCAGCTGGACGGTATAAAAGATGAGATTAATAAAACAAACCAGAGGATTGAAGAAGCAGAGGATCGTATTGAAGACGCTGAAGCCAGGCTGCAAACAATGGAGCATGTGATGAGGAGCATGCTTAAAGTTCAACAACAACAAGAGGAGAAACTCATCGACCAGGAAGGAAGAGCAAGGAGGGAAAATATCAGGTTGTATAATGTGCCAGAAAACGAGGAAGGAAACTCAATGATAACTTTTATTGAAACACTTCTCAGAGATAAACTGAATATCCCTCCCGACACCGAGTTGCACATTGAGAGAGCCCACAGGGCATTAGCCCCGAAACCTGCAGCTGCAGGAAGCCTCGGTCGATCATAATTAAATTTCTCCGATATAAAATAAAGGAAGAAGTTTTGCGAAGAGCCTGGGAAAAGAAAGAAATCCTCTTCAACAACCAAAGAATTTACTTTGATCACGACTATCCCTCCGCCGTCCTGAACAAGCGAAAGGAATATAACGAGGTGAAACGAATGTTAAAGGAGAAGAGGATTCGCTTCCAGACCCCCTATCCAGCCAGGCTGCGGGTCTTCTATGAGGAAGGTACACGTCTGTATCACACGATCAGCGAGGCCACGAGAGATATGGAGGACAGGGGTCTCCCGGTTAAAGCAGTCCCACCACCAGAGGACCCGCTGGAGAAAATGAACCGACATGCGTGGCACACAGCAGGAGATGGACGAGCGATGGGCAATAGATCACCCCGGAGAGCCGACATCAGAGAAAAGCTTCAGGTTTTCAGACGACAATCACCTATTTGAATTAACGAAGGAAATAACTGATAAAACCCGGACATGAGGTAACACACACTTCGTTTCAAAAGTAAAACCCCTCGCCATCAAACAAGAGAAACTGACTGGATTATGAAGGCTAATTATAGTACACAAAAAACTATTGAACTTTACTTAGCCTCCTCCCCAAGAATACCAAAGTTAAAGTGACGGTTCTTCTTTATCTGTGTTTCTTCGTTATTTCTCTTTCCTTTCCTGGAATAAATGGAGGTTAAAAACATACAACACTCAGTAGGATGGACACTTTATGGACTAAGCTGTTGTGGAGGGCCCTTCTGCAGGAGTTTAAGGAGGCTTTCCCTTCTAAGCCAGAGGTTCTCTCTGGTCAGTTAAGAGGTCAACTTATAAAAACCTCACTCTTGGAAGCTACATTATGGCGTTTCATTGGTTCTTTAGAAGTTGTTAACTGTTCTAGTTTATGTCTTTGCTTTTGTGTAATACCAGAGATGAGCTCTATGGCAGATATCCTGTGGCAGCTGGAGGTTACTTAAAGGAAAATGACAAACGAAAAACTGAGGATTGTTTCCTTCAATGTAAATGGCATACTGAATCCGGTTAAACGAAGTAAAATACTCTCAAAAATGAAGAAAGAAAAAGCACATGTAGTCTTTCTCCAAGAAACTCACTTAAATGATATTGAGCATGAAAAATTAAGTAGAATGGGCTTTTCAAAGATACTCTTTTCATCATTCAAATCTAAACATAAGAGAGGTGTTGCCATTCTGTTCTCAAATAAAATAACTTTTGAATCAACTTTTACTTTGAAAGATAAAAAGAAGGTAGGTTTATTCTAGCTACAGGAACATTAGAAGGAATAGAAATTACCCTGCTAAATATATATGCCCCTCCTGGATGTGACTTCTCTTTTTTTAAGAAGATTTTCGATACAATTGTGAGTTATACTAAAGGGGTCCTAATATGTGGAGGAGATTTGAACCTACATCTGCAACCAAAGTTAGATGTCTCAAATCCACTACGCACTTCTAAAGGAATAAGTAAAAAAATTTAAAAAATTGATGAACGACATTGGCTGATAGATATATGGCGAGAAATGTTCCCTAACACAAGACAATACACACACTACTCCATGCCCATTCTATCTATACTAGAATTGATTATTTCATAATTTTTAATAAGGACAGATCAAGGATTTTGAACTCAGACATAGGCACAATAGACCTCAGCGATCACGCTCCAATTTATATTACTCTCGACCCGGAAAATTGCCGGAGAAATACACAATGGAGGTTAAACTCTAGTCTTCTCAATGACTCATCCTTTAAAAAAAAAATGATTGACGAAATTCAGATGTACATTAAAGAAAATAATAATGAAGAAACTTCACCACCTATGATATGGGATGCAGCAAAAGCCGTCTTACGGGGTAAAATCATAGCTGTGACTTCACTCAAAAAAAAGATCGACAAAAAAAATTACTTGAATTGGAAAACCAGCTGAAGCAAATGGAGAATTTACATGCACAAAATCAAGATCCAGGTACGTTTCAACAAATTAAAAAAATTAGAAATGAGATTAATTTAATATATACACAGGAAATTGAGAAAAAAATGTTATTTACCAGACAAAAATATTACGAAAGTGGTTCTAAATTTACAAAATTGCTGGCATGGAAACTGAAAAAGCAACAGGCGGATAATACAATACACAAAATACAGAACCCTCAAAATAACAGCGTAGAAACTCAACAAGGGAAAATTTTAATGGCCTTTGAGTCATTCTATAAACAACTTTACTCTAAAACAATAGAGGCCCAAGAAAACCAAATAGACTCATTTCTAGAAAGCCTTAACTTACCTGCCATGACAGAGGACCAGAATAAAGCCCTAAGTGCAGAAATAACGCCGAAAGAACTGAACGAAGCAATTAAAAGATTAAAGATTAACAAATCACCAGGAAGTGTGATGGTTTCACAGCAGAATGGTACAAGGCATTTAGTGAAGAGCTTGTACCAATACTATTAACAACATGTAATTGGGCATTAAAGAAAGCAGAGACACCTCCTTCCTGGAAAGAAGCCATAATAACGCTAATACCTAAGGAAGGAAAAAATAAAATTGAGTGTGGGTCATACAGACCAATCTCCATTCTCAATGTCGACTATCGCATATATACATCAATAATGGCCAAGAGAATGGAAAAACTACTCCCCGATTTAATCCATAATGACCAAACAGGGTTTATACATATGCGGCAAACGCAAGATAATATAAGACGCACTTTACATATTATGGACCGCATTAAACAACACAAGTTAAAGGTATTAATTCTAAGCTTAGATGCAGAGAAAGCATTCGACTCGGTCAGTTGGCAATATCTCTATAAAGTCTTACTTAAATTTCGCTTTAGTGACTTAATAATAAATAGTATTAAAGCCCATTTATGACAACCCCACAGCAAGACTGAAAATAAATGGCTACTTATCTAAACCCATCATGTTGGAAAGAGGAGTAAGACAAGGCTGCGCCTGGTCTCCCCTTCTTTTTGCACTTTTCTTAGAACCCCTAGCCCAACATATGAGACAAAATGATAAAATAAAAGGAATTCAAATGAACAAAGTAGAACACAAAATAGCTTGTTATGCAGATGACATCCTTTTATACTTACAAGAACCGGAAATATCTTTACCAGAAGCCATGACAACTTTAAAAAAACTAGGCGCTATATCAGGATACAAATTGAACATCACCAAAACTGAAACCCTTTCATTTAATTTCAATCCATCCGAAAGACTTAGGGAAACATACCCCTTGAAATGGAAAACAGAATCTTTAAAGTATTTAGGGGTAACCTTACCTAAAGATTTAATAAAAATATATGAAAAAAATTATGATCCACTGTGCCGTAAAATCAAAGAAGACCTCTTCAGGTGGAACCTTATTCCCTTTCTGAGCCTAAGCTCACGAATCGAAACGATCAAACTCAACGTTCTACCTAGATTCCTATATCTATTCCAAACACTTCCAATTCAAATTACCCAAAACCAATTTGCAGAATGGGAAAAAATGATATCAAGATTTATATGGCAGGGAAGAAGACCCCGTGTCCGATATAAAACGTTACAGTTATCAAAACAGAAAGGAGGCTGGGGACTGCCCTCACTGAGAAACTACTACATCTCAGCACAGATAAGGGCGATTCTTTGCTGGTGTAATCCATCTTATAAAGCTCAATGGAAAGACATTGAATGTAATATAATACCCAATTTTCACTTACAGGCTATACTCCCAGATAAAAAATTGCAACAATACATAGATAAATTGGAGAACCCTTGGGTAAAATTATCCCTAAAAGTTTGGCGATCACTAATCAGAGAACATAAGCTAGAAGATGCTGTTAAAATTTTAAGCTGGTGTGCCTATGATTCAGATTTTGCACCTAACAAACTAGACGATAGATTTAAACTATGGATTAAAAAGGGTATTACAGTGATGAGCGGTCTTACACAGAATAATGACATCTTAGATTTCCAAACTCTAAAAGACACATTTTCACTAGAAAAGCAGGATTTTTACAGATATCTTCAATTAAGGCATTATTACAATCAAAAAATTGCAAACAAGGACGCTAGGGAAGCCAGTAGCTAGCTCATTTGCTCAACTGTTTATTGAGGCCTATAAATCAAATACTAAAAGAGGGATAATCTCTCAAGTGTATATAAAAATCTTCAAAACCTAGAAAAATACTCAACGAAATACATACGAAACAAATGGGAAAGGGAAGGAGGCCTGACACTGACAGTTGAGGAATGGGAGAGCATCTGTACATTTCAGTGGAAAAGCACAAAATCTCATACGTGGAGGGAATTCTGCTGGAAAAATATTATTCGACTACTTTATCACTCCCACGGTGAAGGCTAATTTCTGTAATGGCAGTCCTCAGTGCTGGCGAAGCTGTGGCTGTCAATCAGCAAATCATTACCATGTTTTCTGGGGTTGTGCAAACATACAGAATTATTGGAAAGATATACATAGAGCAATACAGTTTATTCTTCAGACAAATATACCACTAGATTTTAAAACCATGTACTTAGGATATATCCCACCTGAACTCATAGGTATTGATAAATATCTAATGGGTATACTGTTAGCAGCGGGGAAAAAGGCTTTAACTAAATGTTGGTTGATGCAGACCGGGCCTACAATAAACAATTGGATTGATTTGACAATAGACATATATATTATGGAAAAGGTTACTTTTTCTCTCAGCCTTAAGATGGATCAATTTATTAAACACTGGGAAAGATGGGTTCAATTTGTTAAACCTATGAGACCTGATTTTATCAAAATAATGAATTGAAGGAACATCCATTCTTCACGAGTTCATTCACAAGATGTCACTTCTCATCTCTTAACAATCTTACTAAAAGTTAACTAACTGCTACAGGGTTTTTTTTTTTTTTTTTTTTTTTTTTTTTTTTTTTTTTTTTTTTTTTTTTTTTTTTTTTTTTTTTTTTTTTTTTTTTTTTTTTTTTTTTACATATTTGTATTTTCTCTCTCTGGGTGTAAATAGTTCATTATGTGTTTTCACTTAAATCCTAACCAACAAACAAAAGGAAAGGAAATGGTTGACGGACCAGTCATAATGGACACTGGACTGAGAGATTCTGGTTGTAGAGCAAGAGGACTCATTCATAGATGCTGTGCTCTTGACCCTGTACAGACTGTGTCTCTGTTGGAAATGACAGGTCCTTCGGATTTGCTGAATCATCTGTTTCAATGTACATTTCCCAATAAAAAGATTAATTTCCAGGTGTTGATATATTTATATTTTTGTATGTCAGAATAGGAACGCTCATTGTAGGATATAAAGAATATTGCTGCTGTTTGCTGTTAGTTGTCCTTGCTGATTTATTTGCAGGAGATTTTATGTCTTCGTTGTCTGTATTGTGTACAAAAAAAGGTTCTTTAGATTTATTACCAATGTGTTTTATTGTTCATTAATTCCACTATGGTGTTTGTGTATGGGTGCATAATTCAGGCATACAATATACAATACAATCATTTGCCAGAATTGCATCTGCAAAGTGTGTGTGTGCATGTGTGTGAGAGAGAGGGAGAGAGAAGAGAAGGGACGGGGTGAATATAAATTTATGCTCAGCCATTTTTATGTTCCTGACCTTGAGGAAATCTTTTGATGAGAGGGACCTTTTAAAGTTTCAAGTCTTTACTGAGTCCACTCTGACAGATTGTGCTTTTATTCCTGTGGAATTGGGGCACAGGATCTGTTTAAAAGACACTGAAATAGTAGCAATTAAGGTTTTATGATACTGTTCATAGTCCATAATGCTTCAGATCTTTCATCCTCTCTCTGCCTCTTTCCCACTGTCTGACTGTACCTGCTCCCCAGGTGTCTGTGTGTGCCAAATGTACATTGTGTTTTTCTTACCGTGGCATTTCATGGATTTTATTGCAGGTCACTAAGGAGCAATGAGATCCGGGAGTTGTCTGATTTTGTTTTCTCAGAATACTCCTCTCTGGAGAGATTGTGAGTATTTTCTTGATGCTTTCCACATCCTCACAATACACACTTGTGTGATTTCCTCATTACACACTTCCTCAGAATCTGTTGGAGGAAATTTTATTGTGGATGTTCACAACAGTAAAGAACAAAACATTACTGAATGAGCAAAAAGCAGAACTATGTTGCAAATACTCCAACAGAAAGGCAGGTACCCAATAAATAGAAACAATGATGAATTGAAATGGAGCACTTTAAAAACTCTAGTAAATGAAGATTAATGTGGTGTTTTTATCTAGTAGTTTTCTGTTTATTTATGGCTTCAATTTCATAATTTTCTCTCTGCACACTGCTACACTCACTGCTGATCTGCATGACTTTTTGGTCAGCAAAACATTCATCAGGTGTATGATCAGGCATCACAACATACACCAGAAACAGGACCAAAAAAATCAGGTCAGTTTGTGAATGGGCCAGCTCAAGGAAACATGCAAATTACTATCCAGGTACGCTCACACTGTCAAAAGGTTAGAAAAAGATGACAGGTAAATATGGCCAAATATGTTAGTAATCATCAAAATTCAAATTATTAAAGGAAACAAATGTACATCAAATGATCTTTTAAATAGCAATAATATAGCAATATTTAAATCTATTTAATTCTCACAGTCCAACATATTAGCCTTTACCTTTCTTTTGACAAGACAGTGCATTCTACCTCTATGGTATCACTATCTTTTTCCCTGTGGCTATATATATATATATATATATATATATATATATTCTTTTCAAGAATCATTTAATTACCTACAAACTTTGCTGCCTGGCCAATCCCCCATTCTCATTTTTTATTTTTTGAATCGTATAAAGTATTTATATCTTTCCTCATTAAGTTTACACTTTTTGTCTTGTAATTCATCATTATTTGTATGTCTATATATTTTAAATACTCACTTACTAGTAGCAATGTTATTTTCTATAAGAGAGACAATGTTTTGATGTTGTTGTCAGGTAAGTGGGGTCTCACTTTGACACCCCTGAGAATATTCATTTCACAGCAAAAATGGGAAACTAACACTTCATACCCCTGTATTTTTTGTATTTCCAAAGCTTAATACTACAAAAAAACTACTATTACTATTACTACTACTAATAATAATAATAAAAACTAACAAATCCTAATACTTCGCCTTTGGGGATGAACTCACTTGGTATTTAGTCATTTCAAGGCAATTTCTCCATCTTCAGACCCCATAGACACAGTGTATTACCTTTTATGTATTATGTATCAATTTTTATTGCTCGTAGTTAAATTTCCAGTAGACAAATCTATCTCTGAAATCAGAGTCAAAATGAGCTCAGCACACATAAAAATATAATGTGCTGCCACATCGACATATCCTTGTCATTCCTGTTATTTTTTCCGCTTGGTATGATTTCATAGGCTATCCCTTTTCGCTTAATCTGTCTCCTAACTCACTGTTGATATGAGGGCAGATCTGAGTACTTGACAGTATTAATGCTTTATGCAAGATGTGATTTTATTGCCAATCAGTAAATCTACCCACCTGTCACACATTTGTACCTTTTAAAAAATAGTTTGAGTGTTTTTCTTGTGTAAGTTTCTGCAGTGCTCTGCAAACTAAATCAGACAAGCTGTAAATATATTAAGTAAATTATATTACGTTTCATGGGTTACATTATGTGTGGCGGACTGCAGTTTAAAGAAGAGGAGAGACACTTAGAAGCCTTCCTGACGTCTCCAAGTTTTCTTTCCAGGCTCTTTGCTAATGCAGCTTATTATTACTGTGAATCATGTGTCTTACCATTCTTACCTCTGTGAGGTTCATCCCGTCGCCTCATAAAACATCATTACAAATAGAAATAACAGGCAAAACTAGACCCTCATCTACAGCCACATAAAGACATTCATTATAATTTATCAAGCTCTCAGTGCTTTTACCACGATTTAATGTCCCATATTTTGTGGTAAACCTGTCATCAGGGTGGTCGTTCATCAAGAATCATAATAAGGTAGATCAATGCACATCACAGGTTTAAGACTAGAGATGGTGTCATTTGCTTAATTATAAGGCTCAAACTGTAAACCATAAATGGACAAATGAATTGAAGCTGCCCCATGTGTTTCAGTTGGCTTTAAAACAGCATGCTGAGTCATGGTTAGCACAGTCCAGTACCTCCGTATTACAGGGTTTTGGCCTCTTCTACTGAATTAGGGCTATTCTGTCTATTAGTTCCAAAATGAGCTGTAACGTAGCAATATAGTTTTATTAAGTCGGTCTATCTGCAGAATCTAATTGGTTAGGATCTCACTCATTCACAAACATATTTACTGTTTTAGAAATCTATTGAAAGTTTCACATTTCTAACCTTGAATGTCGGATCAAAGGCCAGTAATTGCTGGTGTGTTATTGGTGTGTTTAAAAGGGTCATAATTTGCATCTGAGTGAATGTTTGCTCCCCTGCGGGTGATTTTCCTCTGTGTTGATGTGGAGAACATGCTGATGAGTGTATTAGTCAGTATTACTGAAGTGTAAAAGGGGTAGAAATTGTAAAATCTCACAGTTTGATCTTTCTTAAAATAATCTTTGAAACCAATGGTCTTGAAAAAGGAAAGTAAATGTAACTGTAAATCCTAATTTATGTTTACTTCATATCTAAGTATTAAGTTTACTTGAAATATAGCTGTATTTACTTAATTTTGTGAAGTTGTTGCAACCTTAAAATGACAAGTAAAATTGCCTTGTTCTTTAAGTGTTTGCAACTTAAGTAAACCAAGTCAAATTAAACTGATCATGACAAAGAGGATTTTGCCAATGATGACGTTAAGAGATCTGCAAGCTGTGCTTTATGCTACTTTATACTTGGCGGCAGAGTTTTGGATGAATTCTGTTTTTCTTTCTCTGTTCTCAGGTTTCTGCAAAACAACAGCCTCCAGTTCATATCCAAACATGCCTTCAGCGGCCTGCACAGTCTAAAGAGGTTGTAAGTACCCTGCTAACTTTATTATTAACATAAATCTCTCCTGAAATAACTACATGGATTTCATTTTTCCTTTAGTTCATTATTTTCCTTTATCTTCACACTTATATCTGATGATTTTATTTCTACAATCTAACTTTGAAAATAAACAAAAATATACTGAAGCTGTGTACAAATGCCAATCCAGAACCAGGTTATATGAGTATGTTATGGTCAGGACACACAGCTGTTGAAGAGGTTTTAGCCACAATTTTCTTTCATGATAAATGAACGATTAATGTCAAATTTCATATACTATAATTAAGTCTATAAAATGTGGGGGGGGGGGGGGCCTTGTCTTGTTTAGCCTGACCAAAAGTCCAAAACCTAAAAATAATCAGTTTGAAAGCAGCTATTCCTCACTTTAGAGAGGCTGACACTAGATGTTGATGTAAATGTTTGGCTTTTATATATATATATATATCTAGATATATATATATATATATATATATATATATATATATATATATATATACTCTTACTGCTTGAAATATTAGATTACGGATGGGCAGTATATCAATATTATATTGATACTGTGATATGAGACTACATATCATCTCAGATTTTGGATATCCCAACATCGTGAGTATTGCTTTATCCTGGTTTTAAAGGCTGCATTACAGTAATGTGATGTAATTTTCTGAATTTCCAAGTATGTTCTAGCTTGTGTTGTATTATTTGCCTTTACTAGGGCTGCAACAATTAATCACTTCATTGTCAACAATTAAATTAATGGCAAGCTAATTTGATAATTGAACAACTGGTTTCAGCAGTTTTTCCTTTAAAGAAAAAGAGAAAAAACTCTGATTCCAGCCTCTGAAATGTGAATATTTTACATTTGCTTTCCTCCTCTGTGACAGCAAACTGATTATCTTAAGGTTCTGACAAAACAAGATTTTTGAGGATGTCATCATGAGCTTTGGGAAACAATGATTGACAATTTTTGATGATTTCTTGGCCTTTTTTGACCACCTACTAACAGATTAAATAATCAATCGATTAAAGTCTGTAACCACTTGGTCATTATATCAGCATTACTGATAGTTATTAATCAATTCAATTTATCAAAGTTTGTAAAGAACCAATAGTCAACCTAGAGTATCGTTGCAATTTTGATTTAGAAGTATTTGGTAAAAAATATTGTGATATTTGATTTTCTCCATATTACTGAGCCCTATGTTGGATAATATTTTGAAGTCAGAAAAATAGAAGATCTGTTCTGTATCTGCTTCGCACTCTTTCTCTCAGGTTTCTCAGTGAGAACTTGATATCCTCCCTCAGTCCTGGTGTGTTCAGGGATCTCGGTCAGTTGGAGTGGCTGTGAGTAACACACACGCTCACACACAGCTACTCACGAGGAAGTCATTGTGTTGTGTACTCTGCTGTGGTTTTATATTAATGTAGATGGAAGGACACTGTGTGACTGTTCAGCGCATTCAAAGACGCAGTTAGTAGTTCTGCCAGTCATTGAGTCTGTATGGGACGGTCATGCTCTGTTTTCTGGTTGTCTAGCTTGATTAAATGTGAGATATCAATGCCCGTTTCAGCCATACATGGGCATCTGGAATTTCCTTTCAGATTTTGACTTGTGGTTTAGGGTCCCTCCTGAAAACAAACCATGTGCTATTCTTCAAAATCATCTGGGTTGCAGTAGGCTGGAGATCTGGGAGAGTTTATTGCTTCTGAAATAACCCAGTCTCAGGGCGCGTTGTGACTTGGTGGTTAAAGCAGGCGCCTCACGTACAGAGGTTGTGTCCTCACTGCAGCAGCTGCAGGTTCAATTCCAGCCTCTGCCCTCTGCTGCATGTCATCCCCTCTCTCTCTCCCCCTTCACGCTTAAGCTGTCCTATAAAATAAAGGCAAAAAAAGCCGAAAAAATAATTTAAAAAAAAACAAAACAACTCAGTCTCACATCAAACTGTAACATGTTGATCCACAGCACAAAACATTTTAGTTCCACCAAAAGGGCTTCAAAATTGCCCACGTGTTTTGGGCAACTCTAAGGAAGAAGTATGTGTGAATGGTGTCAGATGATGCTCAGCTTCACCTCTGGTTTATTTCAGTGCGGATAACTCCGATACTTAAAATAACTTAAGAGTCCTGAGCCATGTCTCCATTCCTTAGTAACTTTGATACTTAAAATAGTTTGACATTTTGGGAAGTACAGTTCGCTTTCTTAGAGTTAGATTGAAACCTCTCATGTATATAGTATAAATATTATGCCAGAGTCAGTATTACAGTAATTAAAAAGTGTTCTTATGTTAAATTTAGAAGTGCTAGTGGGAAGATTTTTTTTTTATTGGGACAAAGCCAGGCTACCTTTTTTCCCCATGTCTCTAGTCTTTATGCTAAACTTATCACCTGTTTGTGATTTATATATGATACAGACATGAAAGTGGTGATTATCTCCTTGTGTTATTATTGGCTAAAAAAATAACATAAGTATATTTCACAATTTTTTAAAATGTTTTTAGTGTTGTTTTTTTGTAATCTCTCTTTTTTTGTGTGTGGCAGGATGTTGGATCATAACCCACTGAGCATCTTGTCCCAGGATATCTTCATAGGGCTCGAGTCCGTCATGTACCTGTGAGTTGCATCGATTTATTTGCACTGTTAAATTTCCCATCTCGTTTCAGTCATGTCTTTGTGTTATGGTTGAGATCAATAGATGCTAAACTGTTAGTCGCTCCTAGCAGTTTAGTTTGGTTTATTTCATGATTTCATTCATTTACAGTTGAATACTGTATATTGTTGTGCTTTATGTTTTATTACTGGCTGTGAGAATCATGTACACTACTGTACACTGTATGCCACTGCTAAATGGTCTTCTCTGTCCATCCACAGACTTTTGCATTGGTTGGTTTACATATATTAAAGTCTGCTTGGGCTGGTTATGTCTTATCTGTGTGCCAAAACTTATATGACCAGCGCTCTCATGATATCTTCTTGATGTTGATCCCCAGGGTTCGCACAGAACTTGGCAACAAAGCTTTTATATGCTGCCTCTTCTTAGTGGAATAACTTACCGACGGACCTGAAATTGTCTGAGCTGATTACTATAGGGGAATTAAAAATTAAAAAAGGTCAATGGTCTTGGTCAATGTGATTGTTACTCAAATTATCACTGAAATCATTTATGAAAATTCTACTTGTGTATGTATTTAACTGATTTTTGTGTTGCATTTTAACTGAAGGTTGTGCTGGTTCTTTGTGGTGTGTGACAGTTGTACTTGTCTACTTGTTTTTTTATTGGTGTAATGATGGTTTATGCTGCCCTCTTGGCCAGGTCTCTCTTGAAAGATTTTAAATCTTAATTAGACTTTTCCACGTTTTACCCAGGTACCACATCACTCCTCTTTCTCTGTTTATTGCTCTTATTCTCTTATCTCTCAACATTGTTATCACTTTCCTCCTGTGCTTCACTGACCTGTCTTGGATAAGCCCCCTGCATTGTTTTTTGTATAATAGTGGTGAGATATTGTTATCTCAGTCTTTGTTCACATCCCATCCCTTGACACAGTCCTCTGCTTCACACCTGTCACCTCATTTTTCATCTCTCCACTTGATTTAATCTCTCTGTTTACTTTGTTGTCCGTAACAGGTTTCCATTTCAATAAATCATCATTTCACATTTACTCTTGAAAGATAAAAAGCCTCTTATAAATGCGCACTCACTCTCCCTGCCTCTTCAAAGAATGTTGTACCTCCCAGGAGTTACACTCACAAGTGACCATATGTCTCTCATTTGGTTTCTCCATTTATCTGCAGTCCCCTGTCGCTGCTCTCTGCCTCGTCCTTCCTCGCATCTGTCTCATATCTCCTCACATCCGTCCGAAATAGTTAGCTCTAAATGAGAGGGGTTTCATGTTTTATTAGTTGCATTTATTGCCACCCATTTTCAAAGCAAAGGCTTTTAGACTAATTTCCTTCCTGCCAGTGAAACATTTTTGTTCATTCAGCACTTGCAGAGACTTCAAAGTGAAATATGAATTACCTGGGAAATGGTAACCCAATACAGTGGAAAATTTGGTATTTGTTGAATCCATTATGGTATGATAATGCAGATGTGAGCACATATCATTTTAAAAACTTTTTTGTGCTCCAGAGCATTATATCAAAGATTTTGAGTCCAACACCAAAAGGCATGTCCAATCAATACCGTCAAAATAAAAAGGAAAACAGGGACTATGCATTGAAAGGTTTGCTGATTTGGCGCCAAGTATAGTCACAGATGGTAGAGACCTCAAAACAAACCCTGCATGGGAAGTGTATCATGCCAAAACAACATGGTGACTTTGACTTTGTAAAACTGTAATAGATCACTTTAATTTGAGTTGAAATAAAAGGGAAACTAAATAGGAAGAAAAACATAGTTAGAGTTTGGAAATTTTAGTATTTGTAATTCAAAAAGAATGTACCGTGTTTAATGCAATTAGCTTTGTTGTGCGCTGCTGTGCTTAGATACTTGGATGCTCTCAGGGATCCCTGTCAGGAGGGGCAAACCAGGCAAATGTTTGTTTTGGTCATTTAACCCTTATCAGTCGTTTCTCTCTTTTTCATAACATGTCACAGCTGTTTTGTTTCCAGGTATATATGCTATTGCAACAGTGCATCACCTCTGCTCTGTAACAGTGGAAACTGTGGGAGGTAAATCTCTGTGTCTCACTAACATGTTTACCTCCTCTCGTCAGATCCATGGTGGGCACCTCGCTTCAGCAGCTTCCACACCCGAGCTTCTGTCAACACATGCCTGCCTTGGACTGGCTGTGAGTCTGCTCAGACAGTGTGCTTGTGTGTGTGTAGGTGTGTATGACGTGTGTAATTCAGTAAATATCTGTGCACTTATTGAAATACCAGACAGACGGATGTGTGTGTTCGTGCTTGTTTGCGTTAACAAATAGTAGACAGAAGTGACATAGAGTATGAATGGTCCACCTGGCTACATAAGTGGTGAAGAATCCTCAACCGATGTCACTGTGGAACGTCAGCTTGACCAACTATTTTTGGTCAGCAAGTGCAGACTGGAGATTGTCGGATGAGTCTGACGCTAATAATGACCTGATTCCATATGTAGCTTTTTGACAGCACTCAGTCAGCAATCATACTTACTCTATTCATTTAAAGGAATACTTCATCCCCTAAATGATCATTTTTTGAAAAAAACAGTTGTCATCCCATGTAACCTTGAATTCAGGTAGAAAACTTTGTTTTTCTTGCATAGTTCCACAGTAAGTGGAGAATCTAAAAATTGCAAACATTCTTGATGAAATTAAGTCATAGAGGTCCAAGTTTAACAACAATAAAAAAATCAAAAAGTCTTTTTGCAAACACTCAAACAACTCGTACAATAAAATTTAAGTCCCATTTATCCAGTTGTATGCTCAGCATTTCTAAAACACATATATTTTCACAGAAAAAGCATACAATAAACTGTCTCACACAAGGATAAGTAGTGCACCTGCACTGTTTATGCAGAAGTTTTTTTAATAGTATGTTTTTTGTGAAAATGCATGTTTTGGGGAAGCGCTGAAAATATGATTACATAAATTAGACGTCAATTGTACTGCACAAGTTGTGTTAGAGTTTGTAAGCAGATGTTTTGAATACGTTTTTCTTTTGCTAAACGCAGTCCCCTTATAATCAATTTAATCAAGACTTCCCTGGTTTTGGATTCTTTGTTCACTGTGGAGTCATTTGAGAAAAATCCCCAATTAAAAGTTAAAACATCTGTCAATATGTTGCTTATACGTCACCTTTTTTCTTTTTCTTCCCTTCCAACACTAATATATTTTATTCCTGTTTTTGTAATGATTTGAAAAACTTTTTACATGCGTGAAAACGACATCTTACTCAGTGAACATGCAATGTTCCCCTTTCCCTTTGTTCTGCTCTCAGGGATCTGGAGGGAAACCAGATTCAAACTCTCAACCACTCTGTCTTGAAAACCTGCGGCAAACTGGAAGTTTTGTGAGTAAAACATAATAAAAGTCACAATCACTTTAAGGAGTTAACAAGAGTCCTAAGCCATGTCTCCGTTCCATATATAGGCAGCTAAAGTTTCCCAAAACATAAATTACAAATTAGTCGCATTCCTGTCTGCTGGGATGATGCACATGCAATTGTGTTTCGTCCATCAGTGATGCCATATTGTCTTGAACAAAACTTCCTCAAGTGAGCATGAATGTGGTTATGTCAAAATATTCATTTACATTCAGCTGTAATCAATACAACATTTTGTTTTAGTCTTTAGTATGATCGCACACGAATTAAA
Source organism: Plectropomus leopardus (assembly GCF_008729295.1). Taxonomy (NCBI): domain Eukaryota; kingdom Metazoa; phylum Chordata; class Actinopteri; order Perciformes; family Serranidae; genus Plectropomus; species Plectropomus leopardus. The sequence goes on from NC_056475.1 coordinate 18,704,000, forward strand.
AAGATCTGTATATGTGGAAGTATCAACTTTTCGATAACAGTTTATAATTTAATTCAAATTCAGGTAACAGGGTGAAAAACTGGATCAAACTGGATGTCACAGAAGCAGACAGCAGTGACGCATGCAGCTTCAAAACCGTTTCATCTTTAGGACACAATCTTTTTTTTATGTTCCTGTTCTGTTTCATATTTAACACCATAGACAAAAAATAAGAAATGATGGAGTTTTCTCACTCTACTTCATCATGCAGACTTTGGTCAGCTTGATTTTCTGTCTGTTATTGTCAGTTAGAGTAAATAATGGTCAAGACAAACCAATTGCATCTGAACTGTGAACTTGTATTTCAGTCTAATGTTCCTCTTTCACACCCACTTACACACAGACACACACACACACACACACACACACACACACTTGTCTACTTTAATTAAATTTGATTATAAGCATAAACAACAACAAATGCTCGGCAGTGTGCCCTGCCTGATCCCATTATTAAGAAATAGGTCAAACAAGGACACAAAGCTGCATGTCCTCAAAATGTGTTAACATCCTATAGCTGCAGACACAGAGGAGATCTTCAAACCTTTACAAAAAAAATTACTGAAAAATAAAGTTACGTTTATCCATTTAGCACTTTTCAAAGCAAGGGTGAAAAATTTGCTGATATGATTTGAATTAAAGCCACCACTTGGTTTTCATAATGAACTGCATTTGAACATGTGATTGAAAAGAAAGAGGCCACTGACCTTACAAGACAGACCGAGAAAGATAACGTGGATTGGCTTTTTGCGAGAGTGGCGGCACACCGGAGCCCTCTACTCCAGACTACAGGCCAGAGGCTTTTTTTTGGAACAAATGGAAAGATCTGGCATCATTTAGCTGAGAATGTAAAAAGACATCACGCACTTAATGTCTGACAAGCACAACATGGTAGAAGACATGCTATCCCCCTCGCCAGGTTATACCTTAACTGCCAAACTACTAACTTTGATGTCCAAGCTCTGTGACAGCATTAATGATAGACTCCTTCTTTAAAACCTTCTGTGAAGAATGCCTTCGCCGCACTGATATAAATACCAAAACAGTAATTTGTCTTGGAAAGAGACACAGTTTTTATCCCCGAAGAAGAATCTCAATTTTTTGTTTTCATGCCGTCCAGAGCTGGTTTTATTTTTATTTAACTACGAACTGTTCATGTTATCATGTTTCACCATGTTAATAATTAGAAACTGCAAAAATGGCCTGTCAAATTTAAGGCCAAACACCCTAGATTTAAGCATACTTGCACTTAAAAGAAGCAAATTTGGCTGCCAGTGCAGTAAGCAAATTTTGCTTGTTAAGATGTCTTAAAACCAGTAAAACTGTGTGCACTAGATAATCCATTTATACTTAAAACAAGACTAACTAGATTTTTTAATCTAAATATAAGATTATTACACTTGATTAGATCGGCAGTTTTTGCAGTGATAAAAACTGCTTTGCCTTAGAAAAAGTGCAAAATGTGTCACTCCAGTTTCACTTTTCTGTGTTCAGGTGTCATGTTGAATCTTGTCAGACTTGTAAGTTTGACCTTGGGAGATGATGTAATCAACACTGTTAAGATAGCCCTGAGAAAGGCATATATTTGCCATGTGCTGGGTATCATCTGACTGTACATATACTAACTTGTATAACTTAAAAATCACTGAGACACTGTTTTCAGTTAGAGCTGTGTAAGTCAGTAGGGAGTCAGTGTTAATGGAAGGAGCAATGTGTGAATTAGTAGTCATCATGTTCAGATACTACAGTAAATAAAACTGCATCCAGTCCGAGCAAAGATTCACTGCTCTGCGCACATTTTCTGACAGCAGCTCTTTAATGTTCAGATTACTGATGGACAACAGGATCCGAAGGGTTCCTGAAAACACTTTCCAGTCTCTGTGGAAACTGGCTGAACTGTGAGTACCAGCCATTTGTTTGCACTATGTTTGCATCCTTTTTATTTATTTAGTTTATGAAGACTGACATTAAATGATAAGAGGGGGTTAGTCTAATCATTTAGTTTCAGTGGAAATTGAAATGTATAAAACTATTTAAACGCTCTGCTGGTAATAAAGTTTGTTATTGCTGTTTGAGAATAGATTTGAATCAAATTTAATTAATTTCTAACCCACTAGCTGATCTTTGTCATTTCTACATACTACTTTTAAAAGATCCAATCATGAAACATTTTTTTAAGCTGTTTATTGAAATTCTAATCATCAATTAGAAGAATTAGAATAACAATTAGAATTGCTGTTTAGTGTCGCTTAGGTTGAAACTAAATCTTAATGAAATCTGTGAAACTGAGCTCATAATGTCTGGACTGATGGATAATGAAAATTATATTTCACAGTTTTTATTAAATTTACTGGCAACCTGAGGCTGATGGTTGATTATATGGATTATTATGTTATTGGATGCATAATAAGAAAACAGCGTGTTCAGTGAAAAAGAAAAGTGTTTTGTTCAAACCATTAATGATTTACAGAACAACAATAAGGATTATTTAATCAGAAGAGGTGAGGGTTAACATCACAGTATAAAGTGTTTAGATTGAAACAACCCAATTAATTTAAAATGAAAAGAATTCACATAAAAGTCTGTAAATAAGGGGCATCCATGCTATTTTGTAATGTAGTTTTGTTACGCTGAGATTTATTTTGCTAATGTTTAAAATTTTGATAAATCTCTGCAAAGATCAAGAGCTTTGTGAAATTTTCTGTAAACATGAAATATCTTTGTTTTGGCCATGTCTGATAATGAGCGAGTCGACTTTGGATGTAAGTGATTCTGCATTTTGCTTTTGTCTGTTGAATTAGCATTTCCTTTTTCTTTCTCTCTTTCTCTTTCACTGGGTTTAGGAATCTGTCCAGCAACAGGATCAAGGAGCTTCCAAAAAACACCTTTAAGAACCTCTCCAAGTCCCTCCTTAAACTGTGAGTAACTGATAGTCTTGCAGGAAGGGGAGGTGTGCTTTATTATGTGATGATTATTGAATGGGATTAAGGTTTATTATGAGTAAAAACACTTTGGGGATCTCCAGGTTGAAGGTTGGATTCAAAGAGCATGCCTCTATCTGACTGTTAATGCCTTCCAAAGCAGAGAAATTACTGAGAGTATTATACAGAACTTTCAGTCTCTTTCTATCACATATATTATCATAGTTTTGTTAAAGCAAAAGCAAAACATTAAAACATTTTTATTTTTTAATGTTGATGGATGAAATGATCAGCACAGGTATCATTTAATCATTTAATCTGTTGTAGGGTCAGAATCAGGGTATTGAGTCCATCTGCGTGCTTATTCTATACTCGTTAATGTTACAATGATACATGTGAAAGGCACTGGTGAAAAGTAACTAATTTTAGAACTGTACTACATCTTAGGAACTTATAGGAAATCTTAAAGCCTGACTAATAAGTAACCAGGTGTATCATCATAAATAGCCTCCACATGCCTCACTGTCCTCACCTGTCTAGCTGTGTGTAGGCAATGTAGTCTTTCCTCTGATACCTGTCTTTACATTTGCACTGCATGGAGTCAAATTGTTTTATTGCCGACTGTGCAATGTCTGCTAATGCTTATGTCGTAATGCAGATGCTTTTGTCTTGTGCATAACCGTTTCTTGCCTGGTATTTTTTATATCTTGTGCACATACTGTGTCTGTTGGGTAATTGCTTTGATCTGTCATGTAAATGTCCTCTACAAGTGCTTTAAGGTCCGTGTGGCTTATTTTTACATTCATGTTTTCACTCATGCTTTTAATTGTTTGCATGCTTTTATGTCCGTCTGTTTTAGTGGCTATTTTAACACCAGGCCCAACGACAACAGTTGAAATATAATCAACAGTAAACATAAAATCTTAGATAGATAGATAAATAGATTCACAGATAGAATCTCTGCATTATCTTTTCCTTAAAAATGTATTTGCTGTTTCAAATTAGTTGTATATAAACATAATTTCTAGGCGACAGCTCTGCTTGTAAAGAGCTGTTTACTTGAGCCTTATTTGTAAAAACAAGCTTGAAAAAAAGTCATGCCCATCTTTATCCTTTATCTGTCATGAAACTGTAAAAACAATCTACAGTGTAAAGCAACCAGAGGGTTAAACAAAAAAAGTAGATGCACCCTTGGGGTTTTCCTTTGCCATATGTGCACAACGTAATAATAAAGTAAAGACAGATGCTCCCACTTCAAAACTGTCAGATGTGAAAAATCTTAGAAACACAAGGAGGAGACATAAAATCTTGCAAACGTTCAGAGTACAAGATGAATTGCATAGAGAAAGATGCTGCAATGCCTTGTTTTAAACAAAAACATAACAGAAGGGATGTTGTACTGTAAGTACTAAAAGAATAGAAGTACTTTGCATTTTGATTGTAAGTTAGGGATACAAGTAACACTCTACAGTGTAATTCTAAATATAAGACAAAGAATATCTGGATTTTACTGTAATTCAGTCATGCTTTACATTTCAACCATGGAGGATTTATTAAGTGAGTTTTTCATCATCTTTTTATGCAGAAATATTTCCTACAATCCCCTTCTCCACATTCACTCCAGCCACTTCAACCACCTGACACATCTCCAGTCTCTGTGAGTAAACGAACACAGAAGCTTTTTGCTGCAGCCTGTTCAGCGGTAGAATAAATATCCTCTGTTTTCTATAGGGCTCTGGAGGGTATAGAGATCCCATACATTCAGACTAAGATGTTTTTGCCCATGAAGAACCTCTCCCACATGTATGTACAATCCTACAAAAGCATCACAATCCACACGTGTCTTATCACTATACAGCCTAACTTGATGCCTCTCTATCTTTTTATTCCCTCTGTATTATTGTCTGTCGAACCTTATGTCTTTGCCACCACCTTCTTTTTTCAATTTTCTTTGCCAGCTACTTTAAGAAGTTCCAGTACTGCTCCTACGCACCTCATGTGAGGTCCTGCAAGCCCAACACAGATGGCATCTCTTCCTTTGAGGACTTGCTGGCTAACATAGTGCTGCGGGTGTCTGTGTGGGTCATGGCCTTCATTACCTGTTTTGGTAACCTCTTTGTCATCGGTATGAGGTCACTGATACGAGCGGAGAACAACCTGCATGCCGCCTGCATCAAAGTCCTCTGCTGTGAGTAACCACACCACTGTACCCTCAGGTATACTATGTGCAAATACAGAAATACTTGAATGAATGTGGCACTAAACTGCATGGGCGGATTATGAGATAATAGGGCCCTGCAGAGGGCCCCAACACCTCTCCTACATGGGAGCAAGACACATAAGACTTTGTGGTGATTCTGCCGCTTTTTTGTTGTTTTTTTTTGTCTCTTTTTGTCATTTTGTGTCTCTGAGGTTATTTTTTATGTCTGATTTTGGTTGCTTTAATTGTGCATTTCTTTTTGTCATTGTTTTGTGTCTCTTTGTTGTTGTTTTGTTTTTCCTTAGGGCATTTTGTGTCTCTTTGAGGTCATTTTGTGTCTCATTTTGGTTGTTTTGTGTGTCTGATCTCATTTTGTGTCTCTTTGTTGTTTTGTGTCTTCTTGTGGTTGTTTTTTGAGTCTGCCTAGTCGTTATGTGTCTTTTTTTAAAAATATCATCTCTTGGACATTTCCCCTTTATTAGACAGGACAAATACAACAGAGTGAAAAGGGGAAACAGAAGGGATGTCATGCAGCAAAGGGCTGCAGCCCAGAGTCGAGCCTCCGGCTGCTGCAGTAAGGACACAGCTTTTTGTACATGGGCGCCTGCTCTACCAGTTGAGCCACAGGGTGCCTCGTTTTGTGTGCCTTTGACAGCATTTTTGTATATTATTTTGTGTCCTCCTTGACACATTGGGTCTCTTGGCCTGTGCCTGGAAGGCTAGTTCAGTAATTCATCCATAACTGTGTATGAAGTGTAACACATTTCATTTAATTCTACATGTGATCAAGGTTCTGTCAAATCTTTATACCGCAACCAGGAGAACATTTGTACAAAATTGGAGCCTTAGCTTGTGAGTTTTAGCAGTGATTATCGCAGAATTGATGTTGCCCTTCAACCCTTAGCAGCAGTATTATAATGAATAGCTCCTGGATATGCAGGCAGTGAGTTTGATCTTTATAGTTTTGGCTTCCATCATTTCATTTTTATGCTCTGTATTTTGTATCCAGAAGCATCTATTGTCCCACTGAATTCTCTTAGTTTTACAGAGACGATGAAAATCAACTGTCGAGTGGAAGATTGAAGGAATGTAATGTTGAACGTAACACAACATTTTCCAGTACATTCAAATCTCTGCGGGCTTGTGTGAAAGTTCACTACAACAACTGAGTGAGATACATTTCTGTTTCATTTTTAATATCATGGATAAGATTAAATGTTGAAAAATATTTATAAATTCAGCCTTAAAAAGGATTAAAGGTGTTTTTTTTTTAAGCAGTCATAGTCCTACAAATTTTTACACGTAGTATGGAGTATTTGCCATATAAATCAAAAGGAAGCACTTTAAAAATAAGATTTTTTAAAGGGATGTAAGTGCATTAAGAGGGCCTCCCTTAAAACAATCCATATCAATCATTGCGCACCGCTGTTTCCTCTCTCCTCTCTTGTTTTGTATTCTCAGTCAGTTCCTCTTTCTTTAGTTCAAATGTGTCAGCTTTTCTTATATAACCCTTGTCACTCTGTGACTCACCAATTCTTCATGCCAGTCACTCCTCTTCCCTCATTTGCACTGTAGGTTCATCCTCCAGGCTTCACTCAGGATATTACTTTTTTAACAATTCTGTAGTTGGAGACACTGAAGAGAAAAGTGGCTTCAAATGTGTTATTTCTATCCTTACTGCTAATTTTTTATTGATTTTGTGTGGACTTTCAGTGCAGCAGAAAAACTGAAAGATTTTCAAGCTTTAACCCTTTGGAGCCTGAGCAAATTAATTTGTTTCAAAACAGTGGAAGAAGGCAATGAGCAACAGAAGAAGAAATTACCCCCAAATTAGCAAGAATTAATAAAAATTACAAGACAGTTAAAAGAAAATAAACACAAAAACAGAAAAAAAAGGTAAAGTAAAGTAAAGTAAAAAAAAAAAAAACAAAAACAAACTAGGAAATGATTTTTAAAAAATGCTTAAAATAATAATAATAATTCAGTAACATAATTTTCAACATATAATTATGATAATTGTAAATCTAGTTCTGTGGACATTTCTCCCTAGCTTATTTTTAAAAATTTTCAAAATCTACTGATTTTGCAATTTGTGAAATAGTACATGCCAGGTTGCTTATCCCCACCCCCACCATGTTTTCAAAAGAAATCACACCATTTTGCTCAAGAAGGGTCAAATACTTAAAATACTCGATCTGGGATTTAAAGGGTTAACACGTAAGTCATTAAATTAACCCAACAATTCGCCTAGTCTCTCACCCACCCACACACACCTGCACACAGTTATTTAGACATGTGTCTGTCCCATGCAAGCGATTCACCCTTCTGCTCTGGAAGAGGGGAAAAATGTTCTGTGATGTGAATTTAAATGAGAAATTTGGGGTCTGCCAGCAGCTGACAGATGAACTCATTTTCCAACAAACCCAGACGGAGCTCCTCTCTCTGTTAATGCAAACATGTTTGTCACCATCTCTTATCATTCAGGTGCAGACTGCCTCATGGGCGTGTACTTGTTTTTTGTTGGCGTGTTTGATGTGAAATTCCGCGGGCAGTACAACCGTAATGCCTTGCTCTGGATGGAGAGCGTGGAGTGTCGGACCATTGGATTCTTGGCCATGCTCTCCTCCGAGGTAATTTTATATATTAACATCCCACTCATGAACACATACACTCAAATATGCTTGAAGACAGAGGCTGCTAATCTGCTGTAATCTGTGACAAACTGTAGGCTATTCACTGTAATACATAACCAAGAAGATATATCTATATTCTATTTAAAGGGGAAACTGTAGACTATAAAACTGGACTATATTTTCTAATGATTTGTGTCTGTGTTACAAATGGGAACATTTTTTTAAGTGGTCTCGTATTAAACAAAAGAGCTGCAGCCGGCAGCTGCAAAACAGGCTGCAATGTGCCATTTAGAGCATACACGCACTGTCAATGTATATCCATAAAAAGAGGTTGTTTTTACAGCTGACAGGCTCAGATTAATATTATAGGTGTATCTTCACTATAGATCATGTATACTTCAAATTAATGAAAAATTAAAATTGAATTCACAAGCTCAGTTGTTGAAAAAAAAAAAAACAGAGAACAAAAGCAATTGGATACACCAACAAGTAAGAGTTTTCAGCTAGCCATAGCCGGAGATTACATAAGCACACAATGAAAATCTGTGACAGTGAGAAAGTCAGTTATGGTGGTGTGATATTTATCTTAAATGGGTTTCAAACTTTTGCATTATTAGCTTGAGTGTAATCCACTGGATGTAAAAAAAAAAAAAAACTATATTAAAGTGTAGAACTGGTCAGCAGAAGTTTTGTTGCAAGTGGTTAATGAGTTAAAACGTGTTCCTTTAAGGTTCATAGTGAGTGTTTTTCCTCAGGTGAGTGTCCTCCTCCTGACCTACCTGACTCTGGAGAAGTTTCTGGTCATTGTATTCCCCTTCAGCAATCTGCGCCCAGGCAAACTTCAGACTGTGGTGAGGTACTTTATGCTGCTAATACAGGAATAGAGGGGAAAAAAAGACTGCTGAATGGATGTTTACACATTAATTTTATTGGATCCTTTGTGCTGTTTTTACACAGTAAATCTTGAAAGAGAACAGCAGTTTACTGCTAACTTCAGTTGTTTGGAGTGTAAATTAATCATATGGTGTGCAAACATTTGATTTTCTGTCTTGTAGTAGTTTTTCTTTGAAAAGAATGAGCTCTTATTATACTACTGAGCGCTCAGCTGGTGAAGGTAGTACGAAACACTCCGTGGCCTTTGCTGAAGCTGCATGTTGAAATCGAAAAATTATACAGCAGAGCAGATTCTAATTACAGCAAGGTAGAGCCAGAACAGTATTTAATGTGTGGAGGAGCAGCATCTCAGCTTTGTGTCACAGAGGGTTTGCAGCGCCAGCTTTATTTTTAGATCAATATCAATGATACTGAGAGAGTTGACTACACCTAAGTACTATCAGTTATCTCGCCTTGTGATGGTGTGAAAACACATAATGAGCTATTGGTGATTTAAGCTCTAATGTCCATGTTCGTTATGGGGGATCAGTTCAGAGCTCCCTCACAGAGCATTTTCAGCCAATTCTAACTGCCAATAACTATTTGCCATCAATACTCCTGACTGCAAGTCTGACTGAAAGAGGGCCTCTTTGTGAGAAAGTTCTGCCACCTGCTGTTTTCTTCCTCAGAGAGTCTGGATGGAAGAAGAGCCTGAATCGACTTGTCAATAGATGACAGCTCGACTGAACTAAATGTTTAGGAGTTGTTCATTAAATGTCAGTGAAAGTGTGGAAATTCAATGAGTCATCGATTTGCTTAAACCGTTTATTGTGCACATTCTAGCTTCAATCCTAACAGCATATTTGTTGTCTCGCTGCAAGGTTGTCCTGTCCTCCATCTGGCTGCTGGGGTTCATTATTGCTGTTGTGCCCCTCATGAATGAGGACCTGTTTGGAAACTACTATGGACGCAATGGGGTCTGTTTTCCCCTGCACTCTGACAGGCAAGAAAAACCCACTGCCAAAGGATATTCCACAGGGATTTTTCTGGGTAAATTGAAGAAAAAAAAAACATATTTTCTGAACATAAGCTTATTTGTAGTGAGTACTGATTTCAGCAAACTATTAAGAAGGTAGTAGTGGCAATTGTGATCATTACAAATATAGTTTTCCCAAGCTTTTTCAGTCTTTTTTCCCCTAGACATTTTTCTTTGGCTTCAAAAAAAAAAAAAAAAAAAACCTCAATATTATAATAATAATATTATGCAATTTGTGGAACATTTCTTACCAAGTTGCTCATTGCCTTTTTTTTAAAGAAATCACACCAATTTTGTCAAAGTTCAAAGGTTTAAATAAAGGAGTCTAAATGCAGCATAAGAAAAGTGACGTGAAACTAAGTTTCAAAAGGTTAACCCCTGAGGATACCTGACAAAAACCCAGCTTTTTTATAAAATGAAGAGAAGGCAAACAATGAAACTAAAAACATTCATGCACTGAAGATAATTTTTTTAAAAACTGTGGAGTGATGCATAATTAAATCACCAGAGTAAATGTTGACAGTGCAAGATTCTGCAAACCTTACTGAAGCGGATATGTTGAAACGTTGCTTCCTTATATTTCAGCAATGCCATAGTAAACATGTGGTTGTGTAAAACACCCACAGTCATGGCTAGAGAAACCAACGACATCTTGCTAAAAAACAACCACTTTTGGTTACACAATTGCTACTGAGATGCTGCTGATGTCTTGTTATAAAACAACTGGTTCCATTGTTTTCAGTCTCAAACAGTGGTCTGAAGTGCTCTTCAGCCTGGCAGTCATCTTGCAGGTATTACGCCACCCTCCATCACCTCAACTTCCCGATGACAATGTCAGCTCATATACATAATGATACGCATGAAACGTGCAAATGTAACATATCCGTGGTTTGCAGAAGCGTACAAGCCCAACATTTTCGTCTCACGTAGGCTAACACTGAGATTTAATACTGAGATTTAAATCCAATGAGCCATACTGTTGCTTATCATAGAGACAACTAAAACATTCTGTATTGCTATGTACAAATGTACAGCTGAATAGCTTTTTTTATCCCATTTTAAGTGACATTGGGTTTTTTTGTCGCTGTGTAACAACAAACAGAACAAGGGAATTCATTGCATGTTAAATTGGGTTATTAAACTGCCAACACCACGGGTGCATGAACAATGTATTATTAGTCTAGGTTCTTAGTACTCAGTGTTCTCAGTGAGGACCAGTAGAGGTCTGGCAGTGGTGACGAATGATTTAATGGGATCATTTCTCTAAGAGGGTGCCAGCATTTACATCACTAGGCTGTTAAATAAGAATCATGTGAAATAGTTAATGAGGTGCCACAGTTTGTCGTTCATCACCTCCAGCTTTTCTCTCTGAGTGTGCACGTATGACAACCTATGTGTACGTGCATGCAAGTTAAAATTTCAACAGTGGATGTCTGAGCAAGTGTATACTTTACCTATGTGCCTGTGTTGTGTTCACACTAATGCAGTGGTGAAAAGTAGCTAAGTACACTTACTCAGGTCTTATTAAGTGCAATTTTAGGTACTTGTACTTAACTTCTGTTTTTCAGTTTTTATGCTTGTAATACTCTTGCTCCACTACATGTCAGAGCCAAATATACTTTTTTACTCCAGTTGTTTAATATAGCATTTGTGAGTGATTGGTATTATTTAGATTAAGGTTTTAGACAAAAAAACCCAAAAAAAAACCCAATAAAGTTATTCAGTACAATGCATTGTTAAAGATGCAGTGTTTTGGGGCTTTCTGTGACCTCCATGTCATCCACATTAACAATACTCTGCTGAAAAACCTGTTTCATGCAATCTTGACCTTATTGTTTAAAATGATTCACAATCACAAACTAGAGACCTTGGGCAATTCCGATAATGTGATATGATAAAGTGATGATAAATGATAAAATGATAAAGTCCATCTTTGCCTGAATAAGGACAGAAACTTCTTTTTTTTTTTGCCCACCACAATGCACTGAAATGGTGGTCAAAAGGTTCCTGTTTGGGAAAAAATGACAAAAAACAGCTTAAGTGTTCCAGTTGCAATGAGAAATGTATGTATTTGTTTATTTTGTGATCAATTAATTACCTTAAAGGCCTGACATATAAAATATCATGCAAAATTGTTTCCCTATATGCAAATTACTTTTTTCAAAATATGTTTTTTACATTATGTCAAAAAGGTCCATAAACACATCAATTAAAAAATCTGGTTATTTTTCAATGGTTCAGGCTTTTTAGTGTTAACTATTTGACATTAATGTGTTGATATTTCTTCTTAAGTAAAAGATCTGAATACTTACTCCACCACTGCATTTATGTGTGTGAATAGCATGTGAATTTCTTTAGGTCTAAACCTAGTGGCATTCCTGGTGATCGTCCTCTCCTACGCCACCATGTTCTACTCCATCTATAAAACTGGCATCAACGCCATGGACTTGCGGAGCAGACTGCACAGAGACGTGGCTGTGGCCAACAGATTTTTCTTCATAGTGTTCTCTGATGCCCTCTGCTGGATTCCCATATTTTTAGTGAAGGTCCTCTCATTATTGGAGTGGGACATACCTGGTAAGAAATGAGACTGTGTTTAAGGTTATGTTTACATTACTTTAACGTCCCAATAACACATCAGTGTTTTACTGTAATGTCTTTACTTATGCATCAGGCACACACAGGCACCTACTGCTTAAAAATGTGGACAACTGTGCTCCTGTTTTCCCTCAGGCACCATCTCCAGCTGGGTAGTCATCTTCATCCTTCCCATCAACAGCGCCTTAAACCCCATCCTGTACACTCTGACCACCAGCTTCTTCAGAGAGCAGGTGGATGTCTTACTCTGTCGTTGGCAGAGAAGACACACGCTGAAAAAAGACCGCAAAAGCCTCACCTCCTCCATAATCTTCATGGAGACGACACGGCCCCCTGGCTACCAGCCACCAGACTACCTCCAGCAGGTGTCACTGACCGGCGTAGATCCCCGCTATGCCTGAGGGTGGCAGGAACTTTCTTGGCACTTTGTGATGTACTGGTCGAGGGCCGGTTGCTGGTGATATCTTCAAACTCCCAAACAATAGTAGCACTATTTTAATGAGACTGCCAGTGGAACAAGATTACTGAGCTGTGTCATCAGGTCCTGATGTGCTCCACATTTGTAAAAATGACAACAAGACGCTTTTGTCCAAAGCAGTTTACACTTTATCCCCCTATGTTTACACAGAGAGCACTTTGGCTCTCAGCGTGTTGCTCAAACTTACTTGACATGTGAACACGGGGAGGGAGGGATCAAACAGCAACCTCATGACTTGTGGATGACCCTCTGCTCTGTAATACTCATGATACAATTGCCTCTATGCTTGCATGTGTATATGTAGCCATATATTGTTCCAGATAAAGGTACAGTAAAGTAAAGATAAGAAAAACAAAGAAGATGGATGGAAGGATAAATACCAGCATGCACTGTACATCTTACTGCTGCCATGAGGACAATTTAAATGGATTTAAAATGTCCTAAGTCAAGCAAGAAAAGTGCTTATTGTACTTGTAGAGAAAACATAAAGTCCCACATAGGTCAGTTTTTTATTTTAGTGATCCCTTGGTCAGATTATGGAGGTCAAGCAGGAGAGGATGCTGGGAGACATGCAGCAAAATATCTCTCCTATCACAGAGATTCACAGAGACTCAGAGACTCACTGAACAGCGCGTTCAGTGAGTCACAGATGTGACTCATTAGCTCATCAGACGCTGAGCTGAGAAGGTTCAAGGATATATAATTTCAGTCTCCACAATAACAAGGAATGAGTCTTGGCATGCATAAACTCGAAATCAGTTTATGGAGTTATAATGTAGGCAGAGGCCTAATACAAATGCTCTTTTTTTTCATTTAACCCCTTGAGACCTGGACTGATATCAGTTTTCTTGTGTTGAGTTTGGATGGCTTTCACAACCTATTTGACCCTTTCCTACCTGAGCAAATTGGTATGATTTCTTTCAAAAACAAAAAAGGTTAATGACTGACTGGAAAAAAAATGACCCACAAACTGCAAGCAATTAGTAAAAGGTGACAAGAAAATTACCCCCCAAAAATTTAAAATTAGAATTATTTTAATTAATTTAAAAAGAGGGGGGTTAATAGAAATTATACAAAAATAGTGACTAATTTCTTAAAAACTATTTTTATAATGAGAACAATTTTACATGTAAAATGATTTATAGAAAAAAATAAAATAAATACAGTTTAATCAAAACTTTTTCAAGGCCAGTTTTTCCATTAGCTTATTTTCAGGTGATTTTCTTGTAATCTTTTTATTTTATTTTATTTACAATTTTTTTTCATTTTTGGGTTATGTCTTGTCAATTGCTCATATCCTTCCCCTCATGTTTTTCAATGAAATAAAAATAGTTTGGTCAAGTTTTAAAGGCTTAATGTCCTCAAAAACTAATATATGTGTGAAATTAAATTGCATTTTTTAAATTTTATCTACTAGTTAAAAGGCAAATGAAATGTCCATTTTACACGTAATGTTAAAATCTTTAACATTATGTAATTTAAATTCCTAGTAATAAAAATTTTAAGGTAATTATGCTATTCAAAAAATCCATGACATTTACCTTCTCTGCACTTCCTCCCTCTGTAATCCTGCTCTCCGCTTTGGCTTTTGTTGTCTTCTCTGTCTGTAATTTGCCTTACTATATCAGTTTCTGGGTTTGGCCTGATTAGCTTTCCTAATTCTCTCCTGTATTTTCCTGTAATAACCCTTTTACCTTACATAGCATCCTCAATGCAGAAATGAAAAAGTGAAGCTGCAAAGGAAGGAGTGCATTTGCATATATGCAGGGCTATGCAAAATTGATCTATAAATAAAAAATAGAAAAAATAAACTTATTCATGAAACAAATCTTTAAATAAAATATTCACATTAAATGATTTTTGACAAATTTTGAATTTCAATATTATATTATATGAGAATTTTTGGACAGGTTTGTAGAGAAGTGGTGAGAAGATTAATGTCATGTGGTTAGCATTAAAATGACAGCATAACCTGGGTCTTTATTAAAGTTATGTCAAAAGGTAAACATTTAATTGCCAAAGTGAATTTTACTGAGTTATGGCAGGGTTATAATTACATCTACAAGACTATCAAAATATGAGAGAAGCTAGTAATTGGTAGAAAACTGTGAGAGAAAGAGACTTAACCATTGACAATCACTGTTGTGCATCAGTTATATAGCAGCAGCAGCTAACTTCCTGCTTCCCATTAACTGTAAACCAATGCCCATTTTTGTCATATATGGCATAAAGATATATCTTTATGCTGTTCAGCAGTTATACGTGTAATCTGAAATTTTTCCTCTTTGTTACATGGCCTTTTATACACTCCATCTGCATGTACAGTATGTGCCGTGACTATATGAACCTGAATCAATATGCTGTAGCATCTTGATATTGTTAAATCAGACTTTTATAGTTCATACTTATGATTGCAAGACTGATCTAGACTGGATAAAAATGTTTGGATAAAGCATGCCACATTACATTTAATTTACTAATCTATACACAAGGAATTTGTTAAATTCCGATTGGTTGTCACTGCGGTTGTGAGATGTCCCCAGGACTTAAATTTGTGTCTTTATACTTTTTTTTTAATACTGGTACACACTATGTTTTTGCTGCTTTTAACAGTTGTTTTAATTTAGTGACAATCAACAACAAACTGAAAATAGTAAAAGAAGAACACTAGCAAAGGTGTACTGATATTCATCATATATGCCAAGCAGTGAGACCCCCCTCTCATGAAATAAGGACTATTATTTCTCATCATGCTGTGCAGATGTGCATATGTTTATTTTTGTTGTATGATATTTTGTACAGGAGACCGTCTTCTCAGTGCATGTGCTGTATTGTCGAAGTCAGGTTGGTGAATTTTGTGTTTATTGGACTCCCCATAGAGATGGCTCTGAGACTAGAATAATAAAAAACAGATAACAAACTTAAAATACAGTTAAACATGTTGGAGTCTGTGTCGGCAAACAGCTATCCATTACATGTAAAAGGTACATAGCAAAAAATGAAACAAAGCTGACTAATAAAACACCACCAAATGTGCACATGCACACATTTACATGCTGAGTAAGCAATTCTGTTCTAAAGTTGTAAAGCTCCATAAATGCAGCCAACAGAGAACCCTGACCTACTTCTCTGTTTCTTTAATCTGTTATCCTGCAAAGCTGATAGCAGAGTGATAGCAGTTTTCTATTTATAGTCCAAAATAAATGGACATCTACTACTGTTTGCCATTTTAGTTGTTCGATGCTGCCATGTGAACATTAACATCACTTTCATCATATTTTCTTTGTGAAATAGAAATGTATGACTGAAGCATAGTCTGATGGATTACAGCATTGAGAGTTCATCAGCAGCAGGCTAATTTTAAACAAATTGGTATGGTAATTTTGAATAATAATAATAATTTAGAAAAAGGCTAAATCAGTGACAAAACAGACATAAAACAACCCAAATTAGTAGCTATATAATTAAAATAATTATAATAATAATAACAACGATTATCATTATATAGCACCTTTCATACATAAAGTGCTTCACAGAGAGGAGAAAAAAATACACAAAAACATAGAGAGGTACACAAAGCAATACCATATACAAAGTTGTTCGAATCAGAAGGTAAGATTGTAAAAAAAAGTAAAGCAATACAATACAGTTGGCCTATTTAAAGACCAAAAATCTGAGACAATGAATCAACATCAACACACCATTTATTAATCAATGTTCAGTCCGAATTTAATAGAACATGCTGTAGGCTACACATCAAGAGATTTATAGTATGAAAAATATGTGGAGTGTTTGTTTATTTTAAATAGGTGCTCTCCTCATGAAATAAATTGTTGATTTGTATGCATATTGAGCATAATTCTTGATATTAAAAACAAAAAAAGTGAACCTAAAAGTATGCTCAAGTGAAGCTGACTATGTCGTCTCGTCAACTGTTTGCGCAGCTGCCTGTTATCATGCTACGTGTCTTTTCAATGTTTTTCTTCAGCCCTTTCATCACTTAATTTGACCGCACCTGCGGCGATCAGCATCCTTGCGTGGCAGGTGTCCTGCCCTTGGACCAAGTCGCACCCCTAGCGACACGCTGACGGACACAACCGCCGACCAATAGGAAACGTGCCTTGCCTCAGTTTCCAGATCCTCGGCATCTGATTGGTTGCTAAGGGCGGGGCCCTGTCATCCCGAGCAGTAGTGCTGTCAGCCGGGGCGGCACGACTCCCGGAGGAGAGAGACGAGACGGATTGATGAAAACAACCCACTAAACCACATAAACAAAGAATCCGTGCCGGGAAATGACCCTTTAGTCGCCAAGGTCGACGCAGAAAAGGTATGGCTCGGTTTAATGTCGCATTAGTGCTGTGTCTGGTGGTGTTTAATGGTGCTGTGTTGACTACAAAGGCAACCGAGCAATGTCTTGGTTTAACATCGATTAACTACCACAGAGGCTTGGACTAGCTCGTTGGCTACCGAGTTAGCAACTGGTATAGCTGGTTGTAGTGGTCGACACCCATTAGCATTCATAAAATAAAAGGTGACTTAACCTAAGCACGCGTCCACGCTTCCTTAGTAGCACTCAGACCACGAACAATACCGCGTTGCTTTGTGAGCCAGCAACAGTCTTTATGGTAACAGAGACGCTGATTGTAAATACACACTTAGCGATGGCGGTGAAAGATAATATGCTACACTGCACGTTAGCAAGCCAGCAAGGTAGCTTACATTAATGATGACCAGCCAAGTTGCCATTGCTAGCTGCTAGCGATCACAGTATGGGAGCTTAAATACGGTATATAACATCTCGTAGTGTAACGTAAATTAACACATGAATGTTTTACAACGTGTCCGAGCCTTTGGACCTCTCACTGATGTTTTGTTGTCCTCCTCGTGGAGGTGTTGATATGGGCTCTGGTTTGACCATTTGAAACCCGAACAAATTTACTGTATTTCTTTAAATAACATGGAAAGAGAGTAATTAGAAACTTAAGAAGAAATGACCCACAAATCAGCAAGAAATTACGAAAAAATACAAAAAAAAAATGACTGGAAAATTGGTGAAAAAGATAAATAAGTAAGGGAAAACTAGATAAAACAAACAAGAAAAAACAAACAAAAAACCAAGACATGACTTGGGGGCGGGTAGCTTAAAAAATATAAGAATTCTGTAAAATAATCAAAAATGTTTAATTGTGATAATTAGAAGTATAGTTGTCATGGCATTATTCTCTAGCATTTTGAATATCTTTTTTAATTTCTTTTTTAAAAATGTATTGATTTTAATTTGCTGTCAAGTTCCTCATTTCATTTATTTCACATGATGTTTAAAGAAATCAAACCAATTTGTTCAGGTTTCATTAATTTAAATACTTGTGAAAGGCATCTAAATGTAGCACAAGGAAAGTAATGCCAATCCAGGTTTCAAAGGGTTAAAACACAGCCTTCAAAAAGTAAAATATAAAAGGATCATTTGGATTTTTTTGAAGCAGGGATGTATGAGGTAGCTCACTTATCCATAGTCAGTATATTATATACAGAAAATGTCCGACACAGAAGTTAAGCAACATACTGCTGTGGATAGGTGTCTGCAACAAAATGTATTTTAGCCACCCAAAAAAGTCCCACCTAAAACAGTCACTACCGGTCTAGGTGTACACTATATTATATGTGCTTTACCATTCTGTCAGACAGCCAAATTCAATGGGAAGGCCATTAACAGTTTCCCTTCTATGCTGTCATCAAAATAAAATACACCCAATATACCGTACACTTAAACTGATACTGATTTTTTTTTTTTTAGGTCGGACTTTTTTATAGGTATATATAGGTATATATACAGCAGTAGATAGTTTATCTTCTATGTCAGACTCCAGCCTGCCGCTCCGAACTGGCGCGCTGACTGACAGCTTCTGCATGTAATATACTGTCTATGGATAAGTGTCCCATACAACCCCACTTCAAAAAATCGGAACTATCCCTTTAAAGAGGTTATGGTCCAGTGGTGCGCATCATCCCGCCTGAGTAGCTGTGCACTTTATTATTCTACAGCTGAGATGGTCAGGAGTCAGCTTGAATATTTTGTGAGAGAAAGCCTGTGTTGCAGCATGTATTATTTACATGCTCTCATAAACAGACAGATAGCAGGCACCACCACTACTGTGAGCTCCTTTATTTCTTGTAACTGGCAATGTGGAATCATACATTTTGTTTTCTATTTTTTGATTGTGTTGACAATGTGTTGTGATGAAAAGCCAAATTCTTGAATGAGTTTGCTGTATAGTTAATTTTGAGGAATCAGGACGATTAGTTTTCCTCCCCAGCCTCGTCTGTTCATGCCTCTATTTTAAGCAAGTTCCTCCTTATTCCTCACCCTCCCTCCCCTCCTTCCTCAATCATCTTCCTCTTCATCTCTCCAGCTGTTTGGCACAGCCAGTCAGCCAACGGCGACCCAGTTAACTCCATTGTTCTGTGTCTGGACTACAAGCAACACACACAGACAGCATGTCATGTGTGTCACAGCGCTGGGCTTCTGTGACATTTCCCCCACTCCTACATATCTGTCCTGGATTTACAAAGCCTATCTTGGGGTTATGGAATATCTCCCCATTTAACTAGCCTAATTATTCCTCATCTTCAAGTTATGGTCCTGCCATTATACATATATGTAGTATTGTAAAGTTGTAACTGGTTGATTTAAGGCAAAAAGGAGAACTATAGCAAGAATTCAGTGGAGTCACATAATGTTAAAGCCTTTTAAAGAATGCAAGGGTTTTCAAGTGACTAGTAATCCTTCCTAATCACATGCATGTTGGTGAGCATTTTGAGTTGTATTATGATAAAGGGTACTGGGCAGGCCACAGGGTAGCCAGCTAATAGATAAATCATAACACTTATAGGTATTCATTGTTTTTCAATACCAAAACGTTTGTTCATGTTCGGTCATTCTTTTCATTTCTATTGAGCTGAGTATAATAGACATAAATTGGATTAATTAACTTTGCATGTTGATGCCATGCCCAAAGCTTAAAAATGTAATTTTTAAGGAACAACAGACCAGCATTGATTTTATCAACTCGGACTGGACATATAACGGTATATTGTGTGATGGTAGAAATGTGTCCATTGGTAGAGATTTGGCAAGACCGTTTCATCTGTGGGAGCTAATTTGGGGCAGACTATGAAGCAAATCAGGGCTTGATTGTCTCATGATTCTCGCGAATCCAGCTGCCGTGATTAGTGCAGACATGGTGGAGGGGAGTGAAGTTGTAATTACAACACCTGTAACATTTGAAATTGTTGTTGTCGACAGCCTTACAGCTTTCAGTTTGAAAGAATTTCAGTTTTTTACTATTTTGAGTCTTGTTTGGAACTTAAGTGTTGTCTCATTTGGGACAGTTTATCTTTTGTTTCAGGAATTGCATATAAAAGACAGAAATAATCAAATGTGATATAGCACAATATGGTTATTATAACTATTTCTTTATTGACTTTACAGAACAATTACTGCACTGTGATGTATGCTGTGATATAAAATCACATATACTGCAGTAGACGCTGTTGGTCATATCACCCACCCCTAATATCAACCAGCATGCATTTTATAGTTTACCCAGTGGGCAGTTTAAAGTATCAGAGAGTTTTCCTCAACGCATGTAATCCTGTTAGTGACACATTTTGTAACCCTTTGCTTTGAACATGAAGACCTGTTTCAGTTTGACAGAAAGGGCCCTCTTTGTGTCTAGTTCAGACCATCTGTCTGTGTGTAAATTGTGGCAGTGGTTGAGCTTCTTTGAGATGCACCTCGTGTGTGTCTGTCTGTGCACTTCAGATCTGAAGAGGCCATCTAGAGAATAGTGAAATGTCTCCAGCCGCACTGTTACCTGTCCAGTGGATTGCTTCACACCGTAGTTGGCGTATGACCTTGGTGACAGAGATTAATTTATACAGATTTTTTTCTCTCCATTCTATCCCCATGTATATCAGTTCCAGATAGTTTTATACTGTTTATTAAAATGCCATTTTGAATAGGGATGTACTGTTTTTTTGCCCCCGATCCCGATCAGAGTAGCTTGATATTGATTATTTGCCAATATCAAGTCCAGATTGGTTACTTATATTTACCTGGAAAATACAGGTGCACACTTCAAGTACTTTCAGGTTATTAAAATCAATTCAGTGTATATGCTCGACAGTTTTAGTAGCTCTACAATGCAATACAAGAAAAAATGTCTGCATACAAACCTTTTTTTAAAATTTTATTATTACAAAAATAACGAAGTAAACAAACTACAAATATATTTTTTGATATGGCTTTTAACACAATTTCACAATTACACTTAGTGTAATAATTTTTTTTTCTCTCAAATCCGCTTAATGTAGCCTTGTAATAAAAGTTGAGAACAATATAACAATATAATAGTTATATAATCACAATTCCACTTAAAAGTAGTGTTATAGCTGAACTTTAACAATCCCAGGCAGGCACAAAAATATAAAAAATGGTCACGATTATTGCAGCGTCATAGTAAATGTAATTGACTAAAATGAACAACAAAAATTTCAATTCTACTTCAAGTAGTGTAGCTGCTGAAATTGAACATGAGCAGCCTTACAATAAAACCTGAGTATCTACTAAAAGTTGTGCTCTCCAAATACGATACCTCTGTGACTTTGGATGTAAACAAATGATCTGCGAGGGCATGCGCTCAAAAATAACCAATCCCAATCAAATAAAAAAATATTTGATTGGGCCCAACACCAATCCTTCGGATCTGATTGGGACAGCCCTAATTTTGAATATACATTCTACACCCTGTTTTTTTGAAGCTCAATTGTGATGGCACAGTGTGGTTGCTGTATTTCCAGTCTTCCATTGTTAATGTTTAGTCCTGTGCACTAGTGTGTGTTGAAACACCAGTTCGATTTCATTCTTTGTGCAAGGAACAAATCGTACAATATCATCTATGAGGGATGACATGACCATAGCATCGAGTAGAGTACATAACATTTTGTCTTTGATGGTTAGCTGACAGTAGAGAGTGACAAGAAACAGCAGCGAGAGGGAGGGAGGCAGCATGACAGTGTGACAAACATCTTTGGCTCAGATGCTGTGGTTAAATGGTTTCATATGTGTTATTAGTGTGTGTCATAGTTCGAGGTTCATGGTTTCTTGGAGCATTAAGGGCACATGTTTACCCGATGACATAATGCACTATATTAGCTCTGTCCCTCAGTGACGTTTGCAGGCCACTAACCACTTAGTTCACTGTACTGATGTTACTGAGCTTCATCCACGTGTAGGAAAGGGGCAGAAACAGTGTTTGATCTCCCTTATTCCCGAACCTGAGTCTGCTGGTGAACTATCTATCTTTCCTCGCTGTCATTGTTTCCATAGATACCTCCCGGCACCTCACTCCCACTGGCTTACATAAGCTGGTGTTTCTGCCAGGCACACACAAGTTCACACATACAGAGACATCAGTACACACACACACACACACACACACACACACACACACACACACACACACACACACACACACTCACATTCCTTACCATCACACTCCTTATCTGACTTTGCCTCAGGTGCTGTTGCATGAGAGATTAATACTTGTTTTTATGGCCGAGCTCTTCTCCTGAATAGTGCCTAGAGAGTAGCTGGATACTCCTTTACTTTAAATGACCCGACAGGCCTGTTTGAGCCTTGCGTTGATGTAATTATCTTAAACTTTTATTGGAAATGAATTCATATGACTTATGTGTTTTGTGTGTTTGATTTAGGACTCCAGATAATTGGTCAGGGGAAGTTGTTTTTACCGCTATTCGATTTGATGGAGCTCTGAGGCTGCTGATGCATTAGTTTGCACATTAGAGACCCCGGAGATAGTGTTACATAACACAGCTCTATATACAGTATGGGAAGGCAGATGAGCATGCTGCACTGCATGTTTGTATGCACACATCCCGGGTAATATTTGTGCATATGTATTGATGAATGTGCTCACGCAATTCACAATAATTGACAGGCTTTTAATGTCTATTTAAACAATTAAACAGACAAAAAATAATCAATCTGGAAATTGAATGTACTTTATCTCTTTGTTTTCTCAGAGCTGCATCTTCCCTCCTCAAGCACCACCTAACTAAGGGACTTCAAACAGTCTTTGCTCAAAGAGAAAGATGGTTTTCCTTACAAAGGAACAGTAGTCTAAAAACAAACTAACATAGTGTCAAGTAGTTTCAGAAAAAGTCTTTAAA
Organism: Plectropomus leopardus; assembly: GCF_008729295.1. NCBI lineage: Eukaryota > Metazoa > Chordata > Actinopteri > Perciformes > Serranidae > Plectropomus > Plectropomus leopardus. Next base: position 18,727,029 of record NC_056475.1, read on the forward strand.
ACAGACTCAGAATCAGAAATGTGACTAATTAAAGTAGAATTATTATTTCTCTCATCGGCTCAAGGGGGCACCATTGCAGAGCCAGTGTTTCGGCCTTATGCTGATGGAACACACAAACGGCGACGACATCTGGCTGTTTTTCTTTTTACTATCACTGGGCTCAGTTGTGTAAGCTTTGCCAGTAATCATAGTTGTAATACTTGTATCACGAATCCAATATATGGCAGTCTTTGTGTTGTAAAACTTTTAAATGTCATACATTTCATATGAGATGCTTCACATGAAAGCCTACAATATTTTCAGTTCTTTTCAGTGAAGATTAGGTTTTTGAAAGAGATTTAAGTGAAGTAAAAAGGAAATAGAAGTTCAGTCTAATAAGGAGGCTACTGCTGCCCTTGTACCTGCTAAAAATGACCACACAGCTGTAAACAGCCTCTGTAGGTTCAAAAACATGGAGAGAGGTACATACCAAAGCGGTAAAATAAACTGCTGCACAATGAAGTGAAAGACAAGTGAAAGTATTACTTTCATTTTGAGACGGTATGTGTACAGCCCCCTGAGTGCACGAGTCAGACAGTGTAGTGCCAGTATAAACATATAGTGAAAATAAGCCAATACTTTCTCAGTCACAGTGCCTGCTACAACCACATTTAGGAATGCACCATTGCATGTAAACTGACCAAAAACCAATAGTAGGTCAATAATTTATATTGTCATAAGCATCAATAATAACATATAATTGCAAAATATTAAATAACATCGTTACGTGTACGAGCTTTAACCAGCACAGCCACCAAAAAGTTGTCATATATTTATCTGTGCTGGTGCTGACAAGTAATTAATCATATGTTCTTAGAATACATCTCAGGCTGCAACTGGGAGCAATAATGTTTTTGCCACAAAGCTACATTGTTTTTGTTTCAACGTGATTGATTCTTGCGGTGGTGAGTCACTCCTGTCATCAATTTTACGCTTTACCCCAGTGAACCCCTGAACTGGAGTCTTGCCGAAGTGCATAAGCCAAAGTAAACGTGTTTGTGCCCTCATTTCTCCTGTTAGACCGGGTTACTGAGCATCCTGGGCGATCTGGGCAACTGTTAACATGACAGCATATTTGAGTGACAGGAGAAATAAAAGGCTTCCTGTTGTAGCAGCGGTCTCAGAGGGTGCAATTTAAATGATAAGTGGAGGGATGATAATCAGAGAAGAAGTGGTTCTTGGGGTGAGGGAGCTTCTGAGTCAGTGTTAAAGGAAGATAAAAGAACAAGCCAAATAGCTGAAAAAGGTGTGTGATGTCTGATGATAGGCACAATTTATGGGCCAAATGTAAACCACCAAGTAGCTCCACCACCCATATTCAAAACATACTTAACTTTTGTGATACTCAGATTATATTATTTTTAAGTCATTGAAGAGGTATAAAAGTTAAGATAAAGAAGTAAAGAAGCAAAAGTGTGTCCATGACACATTCCTTGCAGCTTCCTTTTAACCTTCAGCGTGGAAGAGGAAATAGTTTTATATTTCAGACTGTAAGTGAGGCGAGTTGACACCCTTAAGTCTCCAACAAGTCACACATATCCTATTTCTGGCCACAAATCGCCTTCAACGCAGACATATTTCTGTTTGTTGGGACAAGAAACAAGGAGACCATCAGATATGATGGAATAATCACTGATGTGATGAGAGGAAAAGTTGGGGTTTGGATAAAAGAGTAAAATGGGGCAGACAAAGAAAGACATGCATGACTGAAGGGGCACAGAGGCAGCAGAGAAATGATAGTTATTAACATGGGGTTGCTGCTTATCCAGCTTTTCAGCCTGTGGCTTTGTGTGTCTGTTTGGGTGTGTTTGGTTGTCCCAGTCAACTAAAGCATGTCTGTACAGTGGGTGGAAGGCGATGCTTATCTCATAATTCATATTCAGGCTGGTTAAGTGCAACATGTGCTTACTAACACAAGAAAAAAATGAAGTAAAAAAATGAATCATTATGATTATCGGTGGTGTATGTGGCATACGAATTGACCTCCAGAGATATTTTTTTGTGTTAGCTATTAAAAAATGCATTTGTCTGAGGCAGGTATGTCCGTTTTTGCCCACCACCAGCCAGGTCTGGTTGGAGTTGGCGCTCATTCGGCGATTACCACTAGTAACATCTTCCTAATTGTTGCAGAAACCTTGTGCGCCCCCCCCCAGATAAGGATATATGTTAAATCTCGTCATTAATGCAGTGACTGTATTTCACATCACTGTTATCAAGTGTCTACTCATACACCCATGTGAGAACAATCAAGTGATTTCTTTACATTACAGACGTCAAAAGGAAGAATAGATGGGATTATCTCAGTGTATGAAGACTGAGACTGTCAGCATTTGGCTGACTGAGTATAAACACAACTGACTAATCAGGTCAAGCAAACAAGAGAGCGACAAACCTGAGTAGCTTGTCAGAGAACCCCAGTGGAGTCCATTATCATCCATCAACCACTGTGCAGCCAGCGCCAATCAAAACATCTTAAATGCAATGTTTTCCATCAGCATATTGTAGAATAAAATACACAGTATACTTTAACATTCTTACACCATTTTGTGTACTGCTGTATAATGTAGTAGTACACAAAATGATTTAAAGAACATGTGGGTGAATAGATTTGCATATTTTGTTATTGCCACTGTCTCGTGTCACTACCATCATTATCGCCCCAGCGCCCTACTTTGTTTTTGCCAACACATTCCTGAAGATGATTGGGTAACCTGTGTGTTTTCGTTGATTGGTTGGCCAGAGTTGTCAGTTAATGAAAGGACAAAAACAATCTCCTGTTTGTGTGTGTGTGTGTGTGTGTGTGTATGTGTGCGTGGGTGGGTGGGTATGCATCTGTGTGTCTGAGAGCGAGTGTGTCTGTCTTAATACTTGGCTGTTGTACTCCCCTAGGGGATGGCACGCCTCTCTAACTGACTTTGGCACCGTGCCTCCCTGCGCTTGTTTGCCACCATTAACTGTTTCCGTGCCAGATGGTCGGTGTAGAAAATGTGGCAGACTGTTTAAACTGTCATCCTAAACATCTCATTAAAAGTGGTATCATTCTATAAAGAAGTAAGAAAAATATCCCATCATAATTAGGTCATTTTATTTTTATATATATATATATAAAATCAAGGAAATCTTAGTGTGAAGTGTTGTTTAAAGCAGTGAGAAGACATTGGAGGAAAGTGAAAATACCTTATTTATTCACTTGTTTAAAAAAAATATACAGTTTATTATTACAAGACTAATCAGATATTGTGTTGATTTATTTTTCTGTGCTGTGCACAGACACACGTGTCTTTCATTATATTTACTTAAACGTGTGTGGCGGTCTTTTTAAAGAGGATATGAAAGTTGTGTTGTTTTCACATCTGCACACAAGAGCTTTCAGCTGAAACACTCAATGGAGCTGATGTCATGACAATAGTGGCATAAACAGCAGGAAGTCACCTCAGGGTAGGTGTCTCCTGAGAGATAATAACCCTTCCTACAGAGAAAGAGTGAGTAAGATACAGGATAAATAAAAGCGTGATTGACAATTGTTTACGAGTATTCACGTTTGATGAGTTTTTATGCTTTTGTGTCTGTCCTGCCTGTAAAAGGACATTTGGAAGAATTTAATATCGAAGCTGTTACAACAGACTTTTGTAACATTTAAGTTTTTTGTTTAACAAAACTTTTGCTCACCTGTAGGTCGGCAGGAGCATAGGAGAAAAGCATGGGCCGACTACTATAGAGCAAAAAAAAAAAAAATCATGCTTGCTGTCTCCTACACATGCACTAATCAGTTTAGTTTATTGGGAACATTTTGGTGCAAAGATTTCATCAAAGTATTTCTCAAAAGTCACCTAATGAACAGGGCTCCTGCGGTTATAGAAAAACCAGGAAAAGTCATGGAATTAGTAAAAATCATTTATATTTTTGGATCATGGGATTTTGTTGTCTGTAAAGAAATGTTTACAGTAATCTTCCATGGATAACCTTGTATGTAATGTAACATGTTGGCAAATTTATTTTCTAGAGCTGGCTACAAACCATAGCTCATATATGCATCGATGTGTGTCAGTGTTTTGGGCACTATGTTTCTTTGTTTTCTCCCTGGGTCACGTCACTCCCTTAATGTGTGCCCAGTAGCTGAAATGATATTTGAAAAGATTTTGAATCTATTATGTTTGAAAAACATTGGGCAAATGGGACAAAAAACATTATCATTATCATGACTTGTCCTTGAAAAGTCATGGAAAAGTTTTGAAATTTTGACCAAGAAAATGTCTTTGCTGTGTTTTTTTTGTTTAGCAAATTTTTATTTTTTAAGTGTTGGAGTGGGTACATGTAATTAGGGCTGGACCAAAACAGTGCACTGTACTCCTGTAAGATTTGCCTTTTGTAGATAAGAAGCATTGAGGTAATTTGGGTTTTGAGACCCATGTTTTTCTTAGCATCAAGAACAACTTCTACTTTACTGCTTTTTTTTTAAGCAGCTCCTCACTAAGGTAGATGAGTATGTAAACATGTGGCAGCAGATTTCAAACTGCTTGACAATGCCAAGTTTATCTTTCAAATACATCTTCTAATCAAGACTAACTCTTGCAAAAACACTTTCTGGCTGTCCCCGTGTCCAGGATTCTTCCTGTTTGTGTTTGGCTTTGTTTCCCCCCTCTGTAAAGGGGTGTGTCTGCCCTCAGTAATCCTACACCATTAACACATTGAGCTTACTGTAACTGGCTAAACAGCCTCGACCAGTGAGTGCGGAGACTCAAACTCTTACTCACACCCACATGCCATGTGTTGGCCGTTTGAATAAAGCACATGCATGCCTTTCTATCTTGCGTTACCACTATGCCAGAGGGACAGATGTAGCAAGGAGATGGAAACAGGTGTGTGAGCAAGAAGAAATCATTTGCTCATTGCCAAGTAGTCCGTAGTGACAGGAGGGAGGTAGCTGGAAAACCCCTGGAGAGAGAAAAAAGTAGAAGGAAGACAGTGAGAGGGAGAGAACCACCCAAACTTCCTAAGCCACCCAATCAAGCTGCGTTCTTGGAATTGGATCCCTCCCTTGTTCACCACCTGAGCGGAGAAACACGGCTGTGCCTCAGAGAGAGCGGTGGGAGGCAGAGAGAGGAAGAAACAAAGAACAGGTGAGAGCAAAAACAGGGCATGTAAGGAGAAGACAGCTGAACTTTTTCAGAAAATAGAATTGCCTCTCAAACAAAAGACGACACAGAGATAGTTTTTTCTTTCTTTGTGTTAAGGGAGAGACTGAGAAACTCTTGAGGGGGGAACCTGAACTCTCAGGGGATCCGTGTATCTGAAACAACAAAGCAATGAGCTCACTGTCTCTGGATTGAATGAACTTGACATAAAGAGAAGAAATCCTCGTGAGAAGAAATTGGATACCAAAATGGACAAAAAGGAGATGAAGAAAGTCAAAAGCGGGATTTAAGGACTGCATGAAAAGTCTGTTTAAAACTTTTTTTTCAAAGTGTTGCTTTCCTGGAACAAGGCTGCCAATGTTTTGTGTTGTTTTTTTTTCCTGCGGAGTCTAATGTAGAGCCATCATGTAGTGTCTCCTTGCTACCTCCGAGGAGGGCCAGGTTTTGACAACGGACTATCAGGAGTGGATTGAGCTTCTGCGGCTCGTGGAGACATGTCTCTAGAAGATTTAGGAAGCTCTACAAGCCTTGGGGCTGAAAGCGGCGCTTCAGACCACTGCAATGACCCCTCTCTGAGCCAAGGTCAGGACCTGGATATGGACAACCAGAGCCAAAGCCAGGATGGGATAGTTCTGGAGCGCATTGCCTCTCTGTCATTGGACATGTTCGACCCCAGTGACTTCACTGGGAGGTTTACCAAGATCCAGTCTAGGTCCAGAAAGAGGACAAGGATCTTTGGAGGTAGGTGCAGACAAGCTGTTGATCTTTTTGTTAAGACTGAACATAACGAGAGTAAAAGAGGGAGAACAAACAGTCTAGGACTCATGAAACTGTTCAGTTTTGTAGTGATTCTCATTTGTTTGACCCGAGGGCTTTTTTAGGCTGGACATGGTAGAAAGGCTTGTGGAACATCCAGCTGAAACATTGATCCTCAACTCCCCAACTAGAATGCGGGCTGGGTCTTTATCCTGCCAAAAAGTTTTAGATTTCTTTCTACCTGTTCAGACCCTCTCAGTCTCCCCATGTCCTCCATAATAGAGTTCTTCTTTGCTGGGACTTGAGGACTTGACAAGTGTCTTTGTTGTGGCCCTTTGTAGACCTTGTGAAAATTGATACCTGCTGTGTTTTGAGAAAACAGCGCAAGATTATTCCACTAATCCCTGTTCTACAAAATGGGACATGTGGTTCTGGCCTCATATTTAAGGGTAGTAATTTGTTTTGCGCCTCTTTCTCAGCTTACCTTAACTTATGGGAATTTCATGCCCATACACTTCCAACTGTTGGAGAATGCCAAGACCTTAAGTAGTCTGTCAAAATCTCACCTGCCGGGTGCACATTGTAGTTTAATTGTGATAAGACTGATTTTACATTCAAATATTTTATATGTATGGACTGGCACAATTAGAGGGCCTGACAATGGTAAACTTGGTGCACTGTAAGAAGTACCCTTGAACGGCACTGGCAGGATTGTGTTTTAAAGTATTTTCAGACTGAATTACCACAGATATTGTAGTGTTTCATCCCCTACTTAAGTTCCCAAAGTTAACACTGCTGATGAACTTATTGCAGTTGAACATGATTGCCTAAATGTGCCTAAACTTGTAACCTTTTAGTTACAGGGTGCATCCTTTTATCTGTGAGACTTGCCCTCTATCCCTGTGTACTCCTAGAAATTACAATAGTATCATCTGATCTCTCAATGGACAAACAGATCCAGTTTTTCTGTCTATTCTTGGAAAACCAAAGCCAGGTCAAAAGGAGGCCTCACACTTTCAGTTCATTTTCACTCATTAAATTTTAGGGGATGCTATTATCCAGAGTGAACCAAAGTTACAGTCATAACAGAATAATCTTTTATTCTCAGGTCACCTACGTTACCACAGACAATAGTTAGGACGGAGCGGTGAAGAAGGACTTGTCAAGTGTGTCTTTACATTAAACCTATTAGAATAAAAGGATCATGTCATGGAGACGTGAAAGTGAAAGTCAGGAAAGTTGAATTTCAGGATAATGGCATATATGAACAAGCAGAGCAGAGGGGTTTTGGGAGTCATTTTGTATGGGTCTGGATTTTGCAGTGGAATTCGGCTGAACTTCAAAAGAAGAGAGAAAAGTGGGCGTACGGTGAGGTGGTGCCTGTGTAACAAAATACCACCTGCACAAACATGTCTTTCAGGAAAAATTAACTCCTCAATAAATGAGTGTGTTAGATCCTAGAATTCAAATTGTCGGCCTAAGAAATGCGGTGTAATTGAATGTTATTGGTCTTCTTTGCTGTGATAATGTGCATGACTGAAGCTTTGATGTTGGGGAGACAGGTATGTGTGGCATGAAAACTACTGACACATTCTTTAGAGGAGTTATCTATTTGATCAACCCAGCTGTGTCAAGGAGACACTGCTGTGTGAACTGTGGCCCTCAAACAGTCCCTCTATTATTGTGTGTGGCTATTTTGTGTGTGTGTGTGCGTGTGTGTAAATTTGTGTACTCATCTGCTTATGATAAGCCTATTGACATGAGCACATGTCAGATGAATATATGAGAAAGACAGATAAGTTTAGTAATGCTGTTTCTTGTTTAACACAGAGTTCCAAAAGTCATGGAATACCTGGAAAGTCGTTGAAATCTTTTTTTTCCAGGCCTTGAAAAGTAATGGAATTACTCAAATTCATGAAAGTTAAGGAAAAGTCATCGAACTTTGCTTGTAATGAAATTAATTGTTGCGTTGTTACCTTCAATTTAATGTAACGTAACAGCGAATTTATTTTCTGTTGACATAATGTATCTCTAATATGCGCCACTTTTGGAAAATGTTTTGTGTACGCTTTTTATTTGTGGAATTAACACGTAGGGTCATGAATCCAAAAGTTTACATACATATACCATGCCCCACTACTACTTTAAAGTTGTACTGCATTTTTGAGATGGAGCAATGTTTGTGTGAATGGTCATAGAGGTCATAGTTTAATTGTGGATCCTTGAAATTTGATTTCCTGCATGTTGCTGGCCTGTCAGACTCTAGTGATTCCCTTAACCCATTTATAAACAAACACTCGATGTTAATCATGTTGTCATATTGCTCATTACTAATGCAATACAAGTTGGATTTAGCGCCATGAATCTGTCAGCACAGGTTGCTGATGTCGGCAACATTTTGGTTTGCCAGTGCATGTCAGAATGACAAATGCTGGTTCAACCAGTTTGCATAAAATCAAACCAGTTTGAGCTCAGAATGGACTTACAAAACTGGAAAATCAACCCAACGCTACCATTTTCTGACATTAGACCAAATGTTTAAATGAATGATCAAGTAAAACAAAAAATCTAATTGAAAGATGTACTCCTGGGAATACCTGTCTCTCTTTTCTACTGTTCACTAAGCTGTGACAGTAAAATATCATTTTTTTCTTCTCTCCTATTAACAAAGATAAGCCATGTACAAACATTCAGGTTGCAGCCTCTCATTGTTAGCAGGGCTGACCGCCACTTTCACCAGTTTGTCATCATCACAGTTCATATTGGCTGTCACCAAGTAACGTTAATTCCACGAGTAAGTTGACATCAGGCCAAAATAAAACTTGGCTGTTGTCGACTGTTTAGCTCTCTGCAAGCTGGTGTCTGCACCCTGCCAAAGATTGTTTATGAGGTAAAAGACGCATCACTCTGTAACACCATTGAAAAACCATGTGTATCTGTAGTTACAACAACTCCATCAGAGTAATATGTCTTCTGTCTAGCTAATCCCATTATGTGAATTTCAAGAATTCTTCCAGCTGTAAACTGTTATTCATATCATGTGGATAATTTAAGCGTATCTGCATTTGAATCAATATCTTCAGTATATAGTAGCTCATGCAAAATATGGTGGGCTGATATTAGAAGGCTATGTTCATTATTTCAGTGTGTCAATTACATATTTAATCAACATTTAGTCAAATTTAAGTACTGTATGAGACTTCCTATCAGCAGATAACAGATGATTAAGGACTCGTAATATTGGGATTTGGGCCAAAAACTTGATCAGGACGTCCCTGCAAAAAATGTGCATATGTGTGCATATGTGTGCGTGTGTGTGTGTGTGTGTGTGTGTGTGTGGAGGAGTCACATTCCAACAGCTGGCATGCCCAGGCCCCTGCTCAGAATGTGAGGAATCCCAGGACCTCTACAAGGGTGTGTGTGTGTGTGTGTGTGTGTGTGTGTATTTGATTTTCATATCTTTGACACAAGTTGCACTCCAACAAATGCTTTGCACTTTGCACACCTCTCTGTTCTCACAAAAAAAGCTAGTCTGCCTCACCAGCAACATTTCCACTCACGCAGAAATTACCTTTGTCATGTTTAGTTTGCCCATACGTAACAGCTAAAACCTCCTATAATCCCACAGCTGGCAGACGTAATTTAACCTAATGAGAAATGTGAGAAATAAGGTCAACAAACAATAATCCATGACATTTTCATGCTTTGTCTTGAGTAAGAAGAGATGAGGTCACAGTGGGTTGAGATAACACAGAACAAACCTTTGTCAAATATTCTTTAGTAACCATCTTTGAGCTCGGCTGCCCAGCGGAGGATACACACAGAAAAGTTGCAGCTGCAGTAGAACATTTGAAAAATAGATTACTTTTCTGTGATTATCAACTGGGCTGATTTGTCTTGATTCAGTAAGCACAGCAGGATAATACCAAGGCAAAAATTGTCACTTGCTGATACTATTTGGCCCAGGTCTATAATGAAGTAAGCAGAAGTTGCAGACAGGAATAGGCCTGCAGTGGCTCTCTGCTATATTTCTCCTCCTCTGAGATTAGACTGTAATTGTCTGTTAATGTGAACCAGGCCATTCTGTGCTTGGTAGCTCTCCTGTGAACTGCGGCTTTGCACGATACTGTATCTTATGCACTTTTTGCTCCGCCCAACCCCCCTTCCTCTGTTCACCCACCCTCGCCTGTTCACATGTCCTGTGGCACTTCCGCAGTTCATCCAGGGAATTACATGATGACCCTAATTATCCACTTGTACTTCCACTCTTGGTCACCCAACCATAGCATCATTGCCGTGATGGCCATCATACCTTTCTGCTTGGACAGAAAACTGTGAGGATAGCCAAGGGAATATGTGACTGTTTAAGGTGGAGGGAGTGGATTTATCTCTCTTACAGTTGTCTATTTGTCAGAAACTGTACTTTAACTCTTTAAATGATTTGTCAAGAATGTAACCACAACAGTAGGGTAGAAGGTTAATATCAGCCACAAGCAAAGTTTTGGCAAATGTTGGTGTTGGCTCACATAGTAATTTAGGGCGGGAGGTAACAAATTAAAAATAGTTGGGGTGGTAAATGTTAGGTAATGGATGTTTTGTCAAGAAATCCCATAACTACTTTTTTTTCACAAAAATCTTTCGAGAAAAGGTTAATGCTACAGCATTATCTTGTGTGAGTCCCTTCTACCATTCTGTGTCACCTCTTTAAATATGGATGTTTTTTGTTGGTCTGTAGATGCAGTGCAGGTGAAACTCTTCATGGGATCATTTCTTTCTCAACAGCATCAAGTCTGTGTCACTCACGGCACGGGTTGAATCATTGATCTGATCAAAATCAAAAAGGGTGATGAGAGGAGGAGCTGCTGCAGAGGCAGTGAATGCAAATTTTTAGAGCCAGCGCAATTTGTAATATGTTTACTTAGGGTTAATTTGACAGTTTCCCTTTCATTGCGCATGGCATTTTAGTGCTCCAGCTGTGCCCAGATTATGCTCTGCACACTAAGGGTGTGGTGCAGTGCATAACTGAATGGTATATTTATTCCAATAATGGTCCAGCTCCAAAAATAAAAAAATCAATTCATGGTTGCAGATGTTTTAATCATTGCAGGCCACCAAAATAAACAAATGCGTGGGAAATCCTGTCTTTGGTCATTTGTAAAATTACTTATGTTTCTGGAAGTGAAGCAACATTAAGGTGCATCACTAGCAGACATTTGTTGACTTGACATTTGATGCAAATGCTCCTCCCTTGTTCTATATATATTTATTTATATATACATACACATAAAACTCAGGAAACAAGTAGTAATAACAAAATAAGTATGGAATCATTTCATGCCTTTTCATTAATTAAATTAATTTCATTTATTTTTTGTATCTAATTATCAAGAGTAGTATTAATTAGAGTATAAATAAGTATCTGTCTTGATAAGCAGTATCAGTATCATGAAAATCCACCACACTCAGGAATCAACTAGAAGTAGTATTCATGCTGTACACACTTCAAACTTAGTTAGAATATATGTGCAGTGTGGAGTTGGAAACATTTGAGGCATTGATGGCATTGCCCAGTTATTATTCCTGGCTATTCATTGGTGCTGCCTGCCTAGTAGTGCATCTCTTGGCTCTCATTGGTTGAGGCAGGCTTGTAGCATGCTCAGTCAGCACTTACTGCGAGATAGACATGGAAAACATTTATCTAAAAACATTGCTTTTCTGCCCTCTGTCTCTTTCACCTTAATTACCCCAGTATCCCTCCTCCTTCTGCCTCTTCATTCCCATCTTCCCTCCCTCTATTTTCTGCCACCCCCCTCCCTTGCAGTACTATCTACTGTATGTTTTTCCACCCCCCCTTTCGCTCTCTCGCCCTCTCTCTCTCTCTCTCTGTCTTTCCTCTAAGAGGATTGGCTGCCTGCATCTACCAACATCTGTGTATCACTGTCCTGAGAGAGCAAAACAGAGAGGGGATGGGGGGTGTTAGCCAGCAAGATAGCAACACAGAGCGCAGGCGAGGCTGAGTGGCGCTCTCCTTTTCCTCCTCTTTGACGCACACACACACACACTCTTTTTTTTTTGTACACGGCACGCAGGCACACACACAAACAAACACACACACTCAGCAGCAGACAGCCGCAACATCCGCATCGCTGGCTGCCCACCCGCATCCCTCTCTCCCAGTCGTTCTCTGACGGAGCGCACTCCTCTTTCTCTCACTTGCTCTGTCCGCAACGCCTCATCCTGCCGTCCTGTCCTCCCTCTGCTGTCTGTCACCGTGGCGACATATCCTCTGCAGCCATGGCGACCAGCCAGCAGGATTCAGGCTTCTTTGACATCAGCATCAAGTCTCTGCTCAAGTCCTTAGGAGGGAGTGAGTACAGCTAACACATCACAGTTGTTGTCGCTGGTATGCCCAAACAAATCCGTGATGCGGCTTGCCCTCGTATCCGACCGACTAATTGTCAGTAGATCCTGCAGTGTACAGACTATGCTTATTTTGTTTGTGTATCTGTGTGTGTATGTGTGTGTGTGTGTGTGTGTGTGTGTGTGTGTGTGTGTGTGTGTGTGTGTGTGTTGGAGTGGATGAGGCAGCATGCAGCATGATCCACACTGTCAATATTTGGCAATGTTACGTAATGGAATAATGGAAGACAAGGGGTTGAGAGAGAGAGAACTGCTCCAGGGTTAATGGAGGGTAAATCTGGCTCCTCAGCAGTTTTCTATATAAATTATACAGCACATTACTCAGCGAAAGAAGAACTCAGTCTTTGACTTTGTTGCAATCTTTGTGCTCAGCACTGAAACGGAGTTTTGTTAAAAAAAAACTGTCAAGCTCAACAAAATGTTGAGCTTGTCAAAATGTTGACATGCGTTATCATTCAGTCAGCCCTACTACAGGTGCTGTTTACGGTCCAAAAAACGTGAATCCTTTAATCAGCTCCTCAGTCAGTGAGTCAGTGTTTACCAAACGGAAGGTAAAGATAGTGCATGTAACTGAGGCAGTCTGGGACGGACGCCCAGCCGCATTGTCCCAGACTGTCACCAACTGGACATACTGTACTTTTTTTACCACTTTAAGCTATGGGCTCATGAACCTGAGACATTACAGTAAGCAGAAAGCACTGCCATATTATTTTACCCCTGGGACTTTAATATAGTCATCACCATGCGGCCTGGAGTATACCTTTACAGTAACATCGATGTTTTCTTGATATAGAGGATGCAGAGATCAACCAGCAGGCTCGACTGTCGTATTTCATATATTGACTGAACACTGCTTGTGTTAGCTTTTTAATTTTATTTTACATAAACGTTTGTGCACTTTTTTGAGTACTTTAACAGTTATATGGATGCCCCTCTGCTCTGTTACCTGTGTGCCCCTTAGACACTATAAAAATGTTCTGGTTTGTGTGTGTGTGTGTGTGTGTGTGCTTGTGCTGGGGGGGTTTAGCAGTATAACCACGTAGAGCTCATATTTTAGGCGTGTGCTGAAGGTTACTGTCAGCGGGGGTTATTTTGGTGTAAGGGTTACAGAGGAATTGCAGGGGATGTGTTGATGGCTTCCCCCCTCACGCATTTATGTGTGTGATGTAATAACAAAAGAAATCACAGGGACCAGCATGAGATAGCGTGTGTGTTTCTTCATTTAAACTCTGGCTTGTTAGATCTATTTGACCAAATTCAGTCATGTAGGTTTGTCTGCTCCAAAGTCATTATGATGAAGGCAGTCAGAACGATTGAAACAGGCTTGATAAATCTAAGTTACATTTGTGATTTCAAGCAGTTAAAGTACTTGAAATAGCTAGGTAAATAGCTGACCTCATCAAGTTCAGCTTGCCATCTCATGCCAGCCATACTGAAATAATCGTGTGTAGACTTTTATCAACTATGCTAACACACAGAAGCTAGTTAAAAGAACAACCCTGAATCCAAATGTAAACAAAAAGGGTCAATATGAAAACACAGTAAACTGTAAAGTTATTATGATTCTGCAATTTGTTCATGTCTGCGATCTCGGTCAGCACATGGCTAGAGGAGGCCTTTTTGAAATTATAATCATTACAAAACACACAATTGTCAAACTCTTCGATTATACATGTGACTAGATCTGTGATTTAAGCGCACAGATTTACCACTTAAGGCTGTCATAACTAACCGACTGAAAGACCAACAGTTACACAATGAAAATGCCAGGATACATTAATCACACGCAATGAGAGTTTGTCAGCTGCCTTCTCTGACAACATACAGGTTTAGTTCTGCTAGGTCTTGTCGAGGGCAGTCGGTGTGTTTTTTATGGTAATTGTGTGCGCTTTTAAAAGTGACTCATCGCAATCCACTTTACTTAGACTCTGCCAACAAACTGTACAAGCTGTACTGGAGTGATTTGTTCTTTTACAAGCCAAGAAAAGCCATTGTAATGCTTAACCAGCCCATGTTAACATCCAGGCCTTTATTTTAACCTCCATATGACGACTTATGTTTGAAAGCTGTGTTCTTTATGTGTCAGGGTGTGTACATGTGTGTTATCACGATAGTCATGATTCATCACTTCAGTACGCTTGTTAGTGGTATGACGTGATGGATGACAGTAAACCTGAATATTGATGTAAAGTTGTCTTTAGATCAGGCCTGCAACTTACAATGTTTTGTTTTTTTTGTGATCAGCTTTTTTGTTCTTTTCCATCTGATATATAAACTCAAAGCATAATGAAAATAACAACAATACAATACAAAACAAGTACACCCCGTTTCCACCCCATCCGGTACCCAAGGATCTCTTTAGAATATTTTGAGGACACATGGATCCATAATTTTGCATAATGTATGTAGAAATGGTTATTCTACATTATTCCTTGATTTTATCTGCCCTCACTTTCAAGCTGAGATAGCACCAGCATCACACACTCTCGCCACTGATAGCTCCATATTATTTCATTTCAATATATATGTTAATCCACTGAGCCTTTGTAACTGTATGAGGAGATTTCTGTTGTAAAGCAAGAATCTTTTTTGGCAGCATTGATCAAAACATTGATTCAAACATGTTAATTCTAATGAGGACGAATCAATTAAAAGCAGCACATTGGATACCATAACTACAACTACATCCAGGACATCAGATAGAGTAGCACACGCCGCAAAAAATTCTCACTAACTTTGTTTTTGTCAGTTCATCTGTGTATTATCTTCTTGATCTATTAATCATTTTGTCGGGAAAAAATGTAGAAAATAGTGAAAAATTACCATTAAAATTTCCCAGAGTCCAGGATGATGTCATATTTTGTCCAACCAACAATTCAAGACTCAAATTATTAATTTTGCAATTGTGTATGACAAAAAAAAAATGTGAAAAGCTCTCTTTTTAGAAGCTGGAATCAGGGAATGTTTGTTTTTCTTTCAAATGTGACTAAAACAGAACAAATTTTATGTCCATCGACTAATAATTTAATTGACCTATGCCTGTAGATATTTTCTTTATATGCTCCCTGTCTCCTCTGCATCATCTCCTCTGTTACTCTTCTTTTTTGGCATATTTATATCTACCTATTTCTATCTTTCTATCTGTCTGTCTGATTCTGTCTTTCTGTCTTTCTTTTTCTTTCTGTCTCGCTCAACAGAGTATCTTAAATACACCTTTTATGGTATGAAATTTAATTCAACCAAGGTAGACTTGTATTGACTAGACATGGCAGATTTCTGCTGATTCATCTCTTAACATGCTGACTCATGCAAATTTCTACGAGGGTCCCGGGAAGCGCTCTGGTGCGCTCCATCGACAGCTTTATTGGACACCATTACGTCTTCCTTCTCTCATTTCTTCTCCCCACTGACATGCAAAAGGCCCCCCCCAAACACAAGCATGTACACATTCATACACACACACACACACACCTTAAATTCATGTCACAGAGAAGCTTTACCGGATTAGCTCTGTTTAGAGTCGACCTTGCATTCACTGAATTAAATCAGTGCCATTTGCTCTGTAGTTTAATCACATTACTTAGTTTTCCTGATTTGTCACCGTTTGCCCCGCAAAACTTTTGCTTAAATGCGTACATGTTTTTGTGTGTGTCTGTGTGAGTTGTGTGTGTTTGCATGTGTGTGCACTTGTGTATGAGTAGGGGTCAGTGGGAGTGGTGGGTATGTAAGAGATTGACCTCCAGTGCTCTATATATAGCGCCTCCCTCCTCCCCTCGCCTCTCTCTCGGGGCAGTGTTGAAATTCCAACCCAACTCTTCTGGTCAGATCTCCACAAGGAGCAGACTTTACTTAACTGCTACTGACAACTAAAGAACAGCCACAGAGCAGCTCTCAAAGTAGCACTTTATTTCAACACAACTTTCCGATGCAAGGATTCCGAGGACACGGGAGCTGTCGTACCGCAAAGTGATGGCAGGCCGTCGTCGGAGCAGGAGCTAAAGTCGAAACTGATAGTTGGTCTTTAGGCTCATGTCGCTCTCAAGCATGGGGCCCTATGCAACCTCTGATCCACCCAAGCCTCTGCTGGAGCCGTACAGTGGAATATTTTTCGACCCCTGTTGGTAGAGTTCACTCACGACGAAACAATTTGGCTCTGCTATTTCGAGAAGATACTTCTTTGACACCATCCCTTTCACTGTAATTGCAACGCTCGCAGCTTGTAGGCATCAAGTGGTCTTCATTTTGGTGGATTTAACCTGGCTATGGCTCTTCCGGTCTGTGGATACAGCATATCTGCCTGTTTCATTTGGATTGAATGTGGAATACAGCTGTCATGAGTTTTATCGCCTCAGGCACACGTCTTTCACTTTACCTGCCTTTCATTTTCTGAAGGATGGAGCTTCACACTTTTAGCTTTGGATAAACCTGCCGAGTGCCAAAACCAGACATGATTCTGATGTCTGTAGTTACTGTCATGGTGGAATAGTTGGATATTAAAGACTTCTTCTGTGCTGCTAATCTCCCCACAAGGAATTACTTTTATTTGTCAATCATGGGAGTTATATTCTTGTAGACTATTCAGCTACCCCTCTTCAGCCTTCTACCCTCTCCCAGCATCCCTCCCCTCCTCCATCCTCCTGTTTCTGCCCATTTTACCCATCCTTGTCCTTCTGTTTCTTGCACCATGGAAGTGCCAACTAAATGGAGCAGGGCTAGTGTCATCAGCTTCATCAAGGGCCTTGGTAAGCGTGCAGGCGTGTGTATGTGCGTGCGCATTCATGTTTGCCTCGTTTTGGTGCTCAGCTTTCACACAAACAGGTTGCTGTCTGAGGCCTGGGGGCCTGTCTCATCCGGGAATTACTGTTTACATCTCACCTCTTCAGTAAGGTCAGGTCACGTGGTCACAAAAGGTCAGTTAGACCTGACCTGAGTGGTTAGCTCACACAGACTATACAGCAACTTCTGGGAATTGCTCTGGTGAATTATTGCTTTGTTTTACCTTGGGGAAAGAAGTATTTTATGAACCTGGTTCTTGCATGTTTGGGGAATCAAATGTTTTTTCTTTCTTTGTTACAGCAGTTGTGAGCATTTTTTCTTAAACTGCATTGGTAACAATAGTCCTTAGTGGATGCACAATTTCCACAAAGTTTTGCTGAAGATTTTATAGTGCATAGTCACCGAGGCCGTGGAAATTTGCTTACAGTGATGAGTTGGTTCTATTTTGAGGGCATGCCAATATTCCTAGAAACGCCTGGCAGGAAATACCCTCTCCTTTACTATATCTCTCTGTCCGTCTGTTGTCTGTCTCTTACTCAAGCCCCTTCTAGACTCTAAACACTCCCTGTCTGTCTTTTTTCTGTCTGTTATCATTATGTCTTGCGAGAATTGATTGTGCCCAGTCTCCCTAATGATGTAATCAGAGGGGAGAAATGAAAACATGGACTGCCCAGTGAGATTGTGAGTCCATCTGTGTGCCTGGAAAGTGTGCCCTGTCAGAGTTTTGACCTTACAGAAAGAAATGATAATGTTCTGATGTGGACAAATTCTGTTTATTTGTTTAAGTAATAATAATAATTATAATAATATTTTTCATTTACATAGCACCAGAAACAGGAATGGGATACATAGGCCGCGATACAACAGAAAGCCAAACAGTCCTACTGGAAACAGGCGAGAAGAAACTAGGGTAGAGTTAGGATAAAATTATGAGGTTTATTGAAACAAGCAGCTGTATAGAAAGCATGACGGTCGGTGTCTCGGCGGTACAATGCAGGGAGGGTTCTTGCATGAAGATTGGCAGTTTGTATTGTAGCATTTGGACCTGCAGCAGTCATTGTGAAATACAACTCACTGAGACAATTAAGGTTCTTAAAAACCATTTACGTCAGAAATCTTAGCCCTTGTCGGAGTCGTAGCTCAGTCAATTCTGAATACACAGACATCATCCTCATATTTTTAGATTGGGTTCAACTTACATTTCATCTCTGAAGTCCATCATAAATAAACAGCTTTAAATCCGCTCAGAAATCACAGAGAAGACGCTCATTATGAATGCAGAGCTTTAAAAATCATCTCCCTTTTAAGTTTTCTTCAGTATGAAAGTATTCCAGTGATCTACATCCATAGATATATTGCAAACAGGAACTGCTAATAGATATTTGTGCACACATTTTGCCAAAAAGTAAACGACTTAAGTCTAAAAAGTGGCACTCAATGTATAAAAGGAGTTGGGCCAGTGTAAAAAAATCAAACAAGTCTGATAATAAGCCAAACATTGCACCAGACTGATTTATCAATTTTACCACTGGGTGTTGTAGTCAGGGCAGCTACTCCCAGGTGAAACAAAATGAATTTACAAATTTCAGCTTCAAATATAAAATTTTGCTATACTGAAGTATTTTTAGTTATATTTAAGACCAACTCTTCGATGCATTGTCACGAAACCCCCAAAGAAAACATGAACACAATGTGTGCTGTGCGCGCAACACCCCGCTTCATTTTGCTGTTGTTGTATTGAAATGCGCATGCCCATCTAAAAATGTAATAGTGGTTTTCCCCAGTTAATGAATATTAGGAATATTTTTTATTTTTATTTTTTTGGGGCGGAGGGGTGACACAGCAGACTTTGGAAACCCCTGACTTACTAAGTGACCTGTCCTGACTCTCCAGCCTCTCCAGTGGGACTGAAGCCCCCCCTCCCGCCAGTCAGTGGAACCTTGGGAGAGAGGAAGGGTCCTGTCGTCATGGCGCCTGTCAACGTGGACCCCGAGAGCAAGCCAGGAGAGTTTGTCCTAAAAAGCTTGTTTGCCAACTTCACCTTGCTCTCCGAACGCAAGATACGCATCATCATGGCAGAACCACTGGTGAGTGACTTTTCATCTGTATCTTGTTTTCTCATCCCGTCTCTCTCAGGTTACAGCATCGTTTAGGTTTACGTTTGATCTGATTATGTTATGCAGAGTGGCTTTTATGACAGTATATGTTCACTTATCTATTTTGTGCAGAGGAAGTGATGCCTACAATGTGCCTCATTACTAAATAATATATCCTCAGCATTCTTGCTTAAGTATAATGTACCCTAATTCAGAAAAGGCCTTTAAAAAGTTTTGATATATGTTTTTTATGTATCTGCCTATTTATCTTTAGGGTCATATTTGAGCCTAGGTCTTTTTTTTTCTATGATTTCTCAGAGTGAACCAGTGAAAAACTCCTCTGTTCAAACCGTAAAGCTCTGTTTTACATATAAGCAAACCTAAATGGTGAATGTTAATACCTCATCTTTTTTTTTAGAAAGAACTAGATGTTTTCATTTGCGTCTCACAGTGAAACACACTGTAGCCTTTTTGCAGTCACTGATTGCTGGCAACTACCAAGGTCTTTGTGTTTCATCAGTAGTGCACAATGCTACAGTTTATTATATTGCCCTTTTCTCATATCTTTAACCTCTGATGCATCTCAGGTCCAGCTACAATTTGGTGACACCAACACAATTTTTATTTGAACAAAAAATAGTCATTTCCACATACGTTTTTAGTCTCGTCAAGCACCCAATGTTTGTTTTGAAATGAAAATAGAGTGGTGCAATTTCATCAGAGCAGATTCATTGTTTATCATGTAGATGCCTTCGATTCACATATTTGCGTCTTTTCTGCTTGCAGAAATAACCAAATATGTGTGACGCACTGTAACCGACACCAGAGTCTCTCATATTACCATTTGCATGTAATATGTGCCAGAATCTGCTTCTTCAGGTTTAGAGGATTTATCAGAGTTTATTTGGCTTTTCAAATAAATCCAAATGTCTACACACTAATGTACACTAATGTATAGTGGTATGTGGAGGTTCGGCCTTTTAGGGGTCAAAATTAGTCATGGGATGATGGCCCATAGCCACAAAAAGTTACTCAGTAGCCACCAAATATCCCATGTAGTTGGTCCTCTGTGGGAGATTAAGACTGTCTGTCTCAATAAGATTATTGGTCAAAATAAAGGTTAAATAAAAAAAAAATCCCACTCTGCGAGCCTTCGCTAAGGCAGTGTTACAGTTCCACCCCTGATTAACTCGTGCCGTTAAGTTCAACATTCTTCCAAAACAAGGAACTCGTCATCTGCACGCTGCTGATATGTCAGGGCTACTGAAGTACGGGTTTATTAAGCCTCCTAAAACTGCTAACGAGATCCCTACAGACGAACCTAAAACACATAAGACATACTATGACATAATTTAAAGGCAGTGAAAATTGAGAAGTGAGTGGAAGCAGGAGTTTAAATGGCTAGAGTAGGACACATCTAAGGACGTCATGTACTGTGGTGTTTCCTAGCAGACATGCATGACTCATGCATAATGCTTGAAGGGATGGAGAGCAAGCATTTATGAGACAGAGGCATGGAGAGGAGGCTAAGGTGCAAAAATAGACTTGAATAAGAGACTATGAGAGAATATATGCACCCTTTTTTTTTTACAAAGGTCTTGAGATTTCTATTTAAATAGCAGAATTAAATAAAAAATTCAATATCTTTTTTGAAGTATCAGTTAAGGAAGGCTGTGTTTAGTTGCATAAATGGCCTTTTCTGTATTATTTTTACACAAGTTTACGTTTGGACCTTTGCATAAAAATAGTGACATCTATCCCTTTTAACATCTTTTAACGTCTAGCCTTTTAGCGCAGTGTTTGTGTATGTTTGTGACACGTCAGGCTGAACACCTGGTGTTTCATGAAAGGACCATAACAAGATTAAAGCCTAAGCAGCGATTTTGATACCAAGTAATGAAATAGATTCTGTGCTTGTTGTAGGCACTTAACCAATGATCACATTTACGCTTAGCTGAAAATGCAACACCAACATAGGTTTGAAATGTCTTCAGTAGTTACAAACTATATATCTACGGGCTATACATGTTGGAAAAGCATTTTACACAGATTCAGATGATGTATTGACACGTTGGTCAGTCTAAGTTTTGTTTACAACAGTTTTTAGTCATTCAAGTTTCCTGTCTCAGAGTTTCAGAACAAAATGTCGACCTGTTCTTGTCTCTTTTGACATGGAGTCTTCCCTTCTTTCTGTCGTTATCTCGCAGGAGAAGCCACTGAACAAATCTCTGCAGAGAGGGGAGGACCCACAGTTTGACCAGGTGCGTGTACCTGACGTGAACACATCATACCTGTCCTGAAAAACCTTTTCCTCTGTCACTGTCTCTTGCTTACTTTCACCTGCTCTTCGTCCTTCTGTCTATATAGTTGATCAGCAGTATGAGTTCTCTAGCAGAGTACTGCCTGCCGTCTATCCTGAGGACTCTGTTTGATTGGTACAAGAGGCAGAATGGCCTGGAAGACGAGTCCCATGAATATCGACCAAGGGCAAACACCAAGTCAAAAAAGTGAGGGGACGCAAATGGCACACACATGTACTTATGTAACTCTTCTCTGCATCCACCTGAGATGTTGTTAGAGATCTGTAGGTCTGAATTGTCATGTACAGGTACAAAAAAATTAATGGTCAAAAAACAACAAGAACATAACCAAACCATCATGTCAGATGTACAAGACTTTTTCACAACAGTTTGAAGTTTTTTGACAACCTTACGTTACCTTTAGAGGCAATAAACAATAAGCAATAGTATCAAAGACTTAGGCCCCATTTATACCTTTACAGATATTTCTGAAAATAAATATTTTTCCTCTCTTTTTAAAGAGAAATTTCTGTCCATATGACTTTCATTTTACAAAATAGCTCTGTCACTAGACAGGATAAGGACACTAGAACTGTATTTAAACCTGCCAGACAAACAGCATTCAAACAAAAATTTAATACATTACTGTCATTAAATAAATACACACCTAAAGGACACAAGCACGACAACTGATCTAAACTGAAGGTGTTGTCCTCTTTGTATAACCTTGTGTCCAAATCTCAGACAAACTGCACATTGAGTATAAACAGCTACTTAGTGGACCAGATGGTGCCTACAATTAATTCATTAACAGAGTTTAATAGAAACAGATTCTCATATGTGACACATTTGGGTGCTGAGTACAGAGTTAAAAACACACTCTTATACAGAATCAACACTGTTTTAGTTAATTTTACAACTAATGTTTCTGTTTCTTTATTTCTGTCTGTGTGTTACAGTGATGAGCAACAGAAGGACTACTTATTGGAGCGGAGGGATCTGGCAATAGACTTCATTTTTTCTCTAGTGCTTATAGAAGTTTTGAAGCAGGTGAGTCTCAATTTACAGCTTGAATAATAATTCTGCGCTGTTGTGTGTCTCTTCAAAATTATTAGCTTGACTTGGTTTGACTTTTAAAAGAGACAAGTCTGTCTTCAACAATAATTAAGTCACCAAAAACAAATACACACTGGTAATGTACTGTTTGCCTTTGTTTGAATCCGTGAAAAGTTAGAAACAATCACAGGAAACTATTTGACACATTTCTTTGATTAACAACTTACTTGACATCAGTTTTCAGATGCAGTGTATCCCACCCTGCTCGTGTGAAACTGCAACTAAATTCAAGCAAATATAAAGAGTAATTTGCATATTTTTGATCCAGTCAAGAATATGCAAATATATTGCACACCAAACTCCCCAGAAAGAGCAGAAAACATAGAACTAGCACATTTTATTTGGGCATGTTGCTTTGATTAAATGTTCAGAGGGATAAGACTGAATATGGAACAAAATGACAACTTTTTTTTCTCAATTCAGATCCCCCTCCATCCTCTTTTGGATGGACTCATCCAAGAAGTTATTAACCTGACCTTCAAGCACTTCAAATACAAAGAAGGGTAAGACTGATCACCTGCAGAAACACAAATCATTTACAAGGATGCATCAAATTTAAACAGTTTAAAGTTTCACTGCAATCTACACATGCAGTTTTGACATATGCATGCATTTATGCAATTTACAAATAAGAAATGTATTTACTGTTATCACAGTTTGGCACAGCACTATAGGTTTACTAGGTTTATTTTTTGTGTTTCTTTCTCAGGTATCTGGGACCCAACACAGGCAACATGCACATAGTGGCTGACCTCTATGCTGAAGTCGTTGGAGTTGTTGCTCAGTCCAGGTACTGCATGTGTTTGTGTGTGAATATGTATATGTTTGTATGTCAGTGGGGGTTAATTGTATCTGTTGACACAAAGTTTCGGGTACTGTTTGTCGTAAATGTTTTGTAAGTTTTGTTTTGCCACATACCCATATAGGTAAAAATCTCTGTAAAAGGTATTCCCGAGGTTCATAAAGTATCTCAGATGCAGCTGAAGTAATTGTATTTACAGTCATTCAGAATACTACAATTGCCCTTGTTTTTGTGCCACTTTTCACAATGAATGTGTGGCAATTCCTTAAATATCTGTAATTCTGTTTTGTTTTGTTTTTGGTGATCAAATTTTTGTTTGGTTTTTCACATAAAGATCATTGTACACAAAGGTAGAAGAAGAAAGGTAGATTTATTGGTCATTTTTTAAATCAAGTTTAAAAAAACACAATTATTTTTGTCCTTGATCCTGCTACATCTACATATAATTTCAATGACATCAACATTTCAAAAGTTCAGACAAAAGAACCGGTAACATTTAAGCTTATGAATATTATGGTTGATGAGTTGATATGGGATCATTCAAATGAAGATGACTGTGAATCAGTTGAATCAATTATTTTAACCCAGCCCTAATAAATGAATAAATTAAAATACTAAAATTAAAATAATATAAATATATTAAAAACACACCAGATTATAATTTGGTTTTACATGTGGATTTATTTATTTTTAAGGTACAAAATTAAATTCTTCATGTCTTACCCTCAGTAAAAGCAAAATTTGCAAGCCAGGATGTGCCGCAGCTATGTGCTGATTTGTCCGTAAAATCACTGTGTAGTTACAGTACCTACCTGTCCTCCTCTTGACCCCTTTTTAAATAGAAACTGCAATTACAAAGGCTGTCCCTGTGTTTTGAGTGCAAGTGAATGAAAAACAAATGCCCGTGTTTCCCTGTGTGATGGCAGTCTGGATTTGTGTGTGTGTTGGTAAATACCAGTGCATGTGTGTGTTTGATGGCAACTGAGGATAATGACCCTTCAGATCATGGTCCTCCGTCTGTGTAATGTTGTGTGTGATGAGGGATGAGGACTGTTCCCATTTTCCAGGGGGTTATTACTTTGATGGAGGAGGTTCACAGGGCGGCTCAGTCCCTGCTGTCACACACACACACACACACACACACACGCACACGCACACATTCTAGCTGAGCTTTCACATCATTTAACAGTCATCGATCTAATAATGGATCAAAGTCGGTACTTTTAGATCCAGCTAAGCAAATCCAGACTGTCTCATGAGTGGATGATGGATTTCCACTTGATTGAGAATCTTAGTTGATTCCTAACACCGTTTTCAGTCGTATTTATTTGTAGTACATTACTTACACACATGGCTTTGAAAAGGTTGAGTACACACTGGCAATAAACAATCTGGGCGCATACTTTATTTTTGGCATCATGTATGTGCTTTTCCAGCTTGGTTTGTGGATCACGGTGTTTATGTGTATCTTATTTAAAAACTCAGCACTAAACAGAAGGCCGACGACTGTTCCACTTACTTAACTGCCGTGGCAACCCCTGTGAAGCATGCAGAAGCACGCGCAAAAAAGCGCAAACGCCTGAAGAACAAGTGCACGCACACAACACATACACATTCCCTCCACATCACCCCTCCAGATGCCATTCTAAATATAGGCCTGCAGAGCCCTGTTGGTAAAATCTGTTTGGATGGTTGGCAAATACACAAGCACACACACCTATGCGCACATGCAAACAGGAGTAAGAGTTATAAGTCTAATTTAAACATAACATAATGGGCCTAATGCAAGGGATGATATACGAAAAAATATTCTCTTCAGTTTTGTATGTAGCCACGATTTGTTATTATTTTGTTAGTATGTTTGTTAGTAATCAGATTTCGATGATGTTTTACAGTAATTATAATGACTGGATTATTACATCCTAAGGCTAAAGAGATGCAGCTATACTTGATGCATTGATCCCAATTACTGTCTTTTCTTTTTTGTAATTAAAGTTTTTATTTATCTCAATGTAATTAAACAGACAATATTGTTATCTGTATTTATACAAGATTGCTACAAGAGTTAGAGATAAACCAAAAGAAAGTAAAATAAAATAAAATAAAATGCTTGTAGCAGTCCAATTGAATCCACACACAAAAAGTTAAGATTGTTCCCTCAAGTTACCATCCCAAAAAAAGTCAGGTCTCAGACGCTCGATGTATTGTACCCATTTCTAAAGTAACCTTTTCCATCATGTAAATCTCCATGTCACATTTTGTCACAGTTATTTATGGTAGGACCCCAATTATTGTAATTTCACTGACTGTATGTCCCTCTGCTGACCAGTGCTGGAATGTAACTAAGTACATGAACTCAAGTACTGTACTGCATGAGACCCAGTATTTGCAAATAAACACATTATGTAACGCCACTAACTATGCCACCACTTAGCTGAGGCCTGGATATGAAAACATTTACTAAAACTCCAGAGAATAGAGCACCTGTTCACATCTGGCTGCCATTTCTACGACAGGTTCCCAGCAGTGAGGAAGAAGTTCATCTCCGAGCTGAAGGAGCTGAGACAGAAGGAGCAGAGCCCCTACGTCATCCAGTCCACCATCAGCCTCATCATGGGACTCAAGTTCTTCCGCATCAAAATGTACCCAGTGGAAGACTTTGAAGCCTCCTTCCAGTTCATGCAGGTAGAGCTAAAATCATTTCGTTGCCTGTTATTTAACAAGCCAACAGATTGTAAAGAGATTCTGGTTTAGGAGTGTTTACGCCTCGTGTCTCTGCATACATTCATGTCTGGAAGCATTTTAGTGCTCTCATAGAGACATACTTTTTACTACTTACAAGTTCCTCTGAAGTAATTAGGGGTTAAGTGCCTGGTTTATTGGCCCTTCGATGGCGAGAATGCTTCTTATTTCCTTCAGCCATAACATAACAGGAATTTTAACCTCTCGTACACAGAATTGATGTGCATATATTGTTTCTCTCCCTGTGTCTGACTCTCATTCTCTCTTCATGTCTTCAGGAGTGTGCGCAGTATTTCTTGGAAGTGAAGGATAAAGACATTAAACACTCATTAGCCGGACTCTTTGTGGAGATACTTGTACCTGTAGCTGCTGTAAGTGCATTTCATCTGACTTTTGAGAGCACCACTCACTGCTCTTTGGCTTTTTTTGATTCATTTTAATGCAGATTACATTTAAGTTGTTGTTTGTCTTTTAAAATAAAACTATCAGTCTTTTAGTTGGTGTAAATATACAGTGTTTATAGCTTGAGAATATCTAAATTTGAAGCTCATGAATATATATGTGTGTATACATATATTTAATGATGTAATGGCATAGTTTTTATTTCTAAATGGTGGTGGTGATAGGGGGCAAATATGAAGTGGTGGTTTTGGGGGGGAGCACTTAATTTCTTACATTATGCTCATTTTTTTCACCAATTTGTGCCTTCTCTGCATCCGTATATTGTGTAAATATTGATTATTTTGTCCATATAAAAGTCTGCTACGTCCATGTTTTTATTTAGGCAGACAAACACACATATTGTAAATATTGAGGGGGATGTAACAGATTATATGCTTATGTATGTCTGTCTGCATGCATCAAGAAGCATTGTTGATCTGATAAAAAACACTTTTCCGAACTAATCTTCCGTTCTGCCTCCTCCCCCAGACTGTGAAGAACGAGGTGAATGTGCCATGTCTTCGAAATTTCGTAGAAAGTTTGTATGATACCACACTGGACCTGTCCTCGAGAAAGAAACACTCTCTGGTAAGTTTCTCCCAGGATTCTGTTTCACGGCTGCTCATCTCTCTTCATTTCCTCTCCATTAACATCAATCAGTGAAAACACTTACTGTAACTCTGCAGCATGTGGGCTTTTATCTGTCCTTTGGAAGGAGACAGGAGTGCAGTGTCCAGTACACGGGCGAGTTTTTGTTGCAGAGACAGGTGGGCAGTGTCTGCCCACAGCAGGGAAAGAGGCAGGGGAATCAGCAAATTCAATGCAGTGCATCTCCCTTATTAAGATCATGGTCTCACATAAACAAGCATGCAATAAAATAACTCCCTTTTATTCCCTTTGTCACTGGCTTAAAGTTTGAACCATGAATGTTAATGGCTTTAAAGAACAGGCAACAATCTCTGACGCAGGATTACCAAAATGTAACTACATTCTTTCCTTCCCTAAAAATGTATTTTTGTGTGTAGTTTAATTGCCTACGTCTGATTTTCTTAGAACAAGTTAAAACAATAGCCAGACAACCAATTTAAAAACATTTTTTCAATGCAAATCAATTTATTTCAAGTAAACTGGGGTTTGGTTATGTGTATTTTAATGCGTTATCACCTCTTGTTTCAAGGTACAGACACTTATTTCTAAGATAAAGAAAATACAATTCCCACACTATGTACTATTACTTGCAATAAACTTTATTAGACAAACGTTTTGTTCTCAGACCTTCGTAAGATAAAGAACTGGTTTTAAAAAAGTGAGTTTTTAAGACTTGATAAGATGAACATTTTTTTGTCGTCCGCGATCACCTTGCAATATATATACAGTATCACGAGATCACACAAAAATCTCGTCAAGTAAGTAACGAGTTTGTGTTTGAACCAATCGGCATCCTGAGAGGAGCTACTAGAACTTATGGGCAGATTAGTTGTGTGAGACGACAGGGAGAGGCGGCTTTTGATCCAACGTGACAATGGAGGCTCCTGACGCCTAAGTTATATCAGAACTGGAGAGTATTCCTTCATTTAAAGTAAAAGCAAAAAACAGCACCGAAGGCTTTTCCCCACGGAAAAGATGTTTTTTACTTTTCTTCTGAATGGCCTGCAATAGACGGTTATAGGCAGATGGTTCATCCAATCACCTACCAAGAATTTTTCAAAGTGCCTGCCCTTCTCCAAACAGTCTCTAGTGATGGCTTCTCAGGTGGTTCTGTGTAACAAACCATCTGGTGCGTCAACTTAGCGCTGCAATGCTTGCTGAGGCAACGTTTCCGTTTAGTTTTCTTGTTAACGTTGCCCCACCTTTCAGTTGTATTCTTCAGCCATTTGATAGACAAATTGGATAACTAAACATGACATGAGGCTGCTGTGCTGCAATGTTCCTGGCTGCTGTTGATGTGTTATTTGTGATATGTGCACGGGTTCGTCCTGCTGTGACAGAGACTTGTGTCCTCAGGGCTGCAGACATGTCACCCGGCCATTATGCACGTTTCCTTTGTTAGATTCTCCACATACTCCGAGCAAACCATGCATTCAAGACTTGACACACCTCTGTGTTCACATACTGTATGCTTTTTTTCTTTTTCACTTTTTCCAAATGAGCAGTGCACAGGCATGCATGTGCACAAACAAACAATAAGCTGCCATGTCAGAGCAGAATGGACAGACATGATTGGAATGACAGTAATGTGGTGCATTTTTGTAATTGTCTTTCTTCGACATTGTGATCACCTTAGAGAGGAGACGCTGTAATGTGTGGGAGACAGATAACAAATACCAACTTTGAGGAGTGACGGTTAAATGATGTGCTCTTCAAACCTACTATTTCCATAACCATTCATGACAAGGGTGTATTCACGTCTAAGAATGATCTGCATGCAGACTTAAATGCCTTTACCAGATGATTGAACTGCCGAAACACCAAGTTCACATTCCTGTATGTGAACTTTATGTTGAAAGCTTTCTTTATGGTATTTTCCAAAAACATGTTGCTTTAACTCAGAAAATTCCAAAGTCTATAAATGAATTAACTTTTCTTTTGATCAATCGTCGTGGCAGGATAAAGCACAGAGGTTTTTTTTTTTTTTTTATAGTTTTTTAAATTGAATTAAATCTGGGGAGAAAGCCATAGATGACTGGAAAAAATTAATAATGACGGATTTATATGGCCTGAAACAGGTGGATCACGACTGTGAAAAGCTAAATATGAATTCATGCAACTGCCCATTGTTTTTAGATGATAAAGGAAGAGCTCAGAAATTAGATTTCAGCTTGGAATAAATTATTTTCAGACCTTTTATTGACTGACGTCACTCACAGATTTGAAGTCTAAAACCAGTTGTTTCGAAATAATGAGCTCCAAGCATTTAGAAAACTTGGGAGGTAGACGGCCTGAATACTTGATTTTGTATTTACATTCAATGAATGAACTTTGAATTTGAAGTGCTTGATGCAAATGTTTCCAATTTATGTCCTCTCTCCATTACCAGGCTCTGTATCCTCTGGTTACCTGCCTGCTGTGTGTCAGTCAGAAGCAGTTCTTCCTCAGCCGCTGGCACATTTTCCTCAACAACTGCCTCTCAAACCTCAAGGTCAGCCTCTCTGTCTATACCATGCAAATGCAAGAACTGCCATCGGAGATATTATCCAACTAAATAGGAAAGAGTCTCTGTCTGTATGTCTGTCTTTCGATTTTCTCAACAATCTTCATCCGATTGACTTCACACTTGGGGGGTATGTTGCTGAGAATCCAAAGAAGTGTACCAATGCTTTTTATGCACTCTGGTATTTTATTAACCCTTTGTACTGTTTTTTTTTTTTTTTTTTTTACTTTCCCTATAAATCATGAATCGTGAGCTTCAAAATATTAGTAGTTATTAGTAATTAGTTTTGAATAGAAACAGAAGACTTTGCAACTGCTATCATTAAGATTTATAGACTTTTGACGCATCCCACTCATACTTGAGTATTTCCATGCTGTGATTAATGCATGGATGGACACCTATATTCGTTGTTGTGGGGCGCAAACCTGACTATTTTCTTTTTTTTTTTCTCTTATTTTTTTAAACAAATTAATTCTGTTGACCCCCCCCCCCCCCCAGCCCCCACCCCAAATGTGGAGTATTTATTTCAAAAAGCTTGTGACTAAACCCATCTCCATTGGATCCTTTTAAAAACACAGTGTTTTTTCTAATTCCTGAAAAAATGCAATTTTGGAGATAGGAGGTTTGCGCCCGACAGCAGCGATATGTGGATCTGGATCCAAGCCAAACAACCCCACTGGCTTTCACAGTGAGCGCTTTTGTTCCTGGGAGTGGCTAAAACCATAAAATGTTTGTGTGAGTCTTTGCACAATTTTGACACGTATACTCAAGCCTTACTAGGGGGCACAACTATGTTCATGGCAGGTGTATTACTTAGGACCTAAGGAAGCACAGTGTTGAGTGTGAAGTTGTTTGGATGAGCATTTTCTAGAGAAAGTTCCCAGCAGCAATACTGGAGGCCAGGCTTTGCACGAGCTAATGTAAATCACTGGCAGTGTTATACTTGCACACAAAATCAGTGCAGTCTGTGCAATCGATTTCTGCCCTATGGGGTATGATTTTGACAAAGTGACAAACAGTACATGCACACAATACTGAGCGTCACACTACTGCACCAGCACTAATACCTCTTCAGCTATACAATCAGCCGTCAGTATGTGCTGCCTCGAGGGAAACACTGCAGGTTAAGAACATAGTGATTGATGGGGGCTCATAAAGATTTACTCTCAAGTGTGATTAATGATCACAATGTGTACTTAGAAAGCAGCGTATGCAGTGCATACAGTATATTATTACGCATCTGTAAGGTACAATGTATTAGGTGTCTCTGTTGTGCATTTTTGTAAGACAGGAGGTGTGTGAAATACTGCACCTGGTGAAACATAATAAGTTTTTGTTTGCACGTGCACGAATGCAGAATAAAGACCCCAAGATGGCCCGTGTGGCTTTGGAATCACTCTACCGCCTGCTGTGGGTCTACATGATCCGAATAAAGTGCGAGAGCAACACTGGAACACAGAGGTAAGAGCCACACGTCATTAGATTTCTCATCATGTAATATGTAGCGTTAAACTTTTTTAACATCAATATGTCTTTATTAAGTATATTGTGAAACCACACTATAATTACCATAAATAAATGAGGTTGAAAACTCCTTAGAAGCTCTTTAAATTTTTGATCTGTTTATGCTTCTTCCTTTGTGCTGCACCAACATTTGTGATTGAAAGGTTTTTAGCAGATTTCCTCAAAAACTCAACCCATTTATTAACTTTGTGAAATTCAGAGCATTGTTACGGTGTTGTTTGTTTAGTTTGGGAATTATTTTCTTAAAATTGAGATGGAAATGATTTAAAAAGAGATATGAAATGATTTTGCTGAGGTTTGTAACTTATATCACATTCCCTTCCCTCTTGCTTGTCTCCCTTGTCAATCTTTCCTCCCCCAGTCGTCTGACGTCCATCACCTCCACTCTCTTCCCCAAAGGGAGTCGGAGTGTTGTGCCCAGAGACATGCCCCTAAATATTTTTGTCAAGATTATCCAGTTCATTGCACAGGTGTGTATCACACTTGCACAAACTCACATGAAGTCTTAGATGTAGGTTGGCACTCTCTGCTTAAGGTCAAAGCACACGAGAAATGAAATGGGGCTTGTTGTGCTTAGTGTGGAGCCAACAAAATGCCAACTTTCAAGATTTATTCTGTGGATCTCTCTGCTATCACTAAGATACACAAACACTGGTTAATCCAAAATTCTTAGTAGACAGAGTTGCAGAAACTGGTCAAAAACTTTTTAAAAATATGGCCCTCTTGGCCAGGTCCCTCTTGGAAAAGAGATTTTAAATCTCAGTGAGTCTTTTACCTGGTTAAATAAAGGATATATATATATATATATATATATATATATATATATAAATTTAAGTTCATACTCCCACAGTTGCTTTGATGATACACAAATGGCAAATATGAAATTTAGTGTATACAACACAAATAAGAATTATGTCCACACTTCTTGTCCTCACATCTCTTTTGTCTTTTTTTCATGTTTTTTTTCTCTATGTTATCAGTTATGTAATAAACATGTTGCCTTGGTGCACCATCAGTGACAAACAGTAGATGTTCGAGCTGCCTCATGCCACATTAACCCTGAAATCCTGTAACACCAGTTTGTTTGCCCTCTGTTCAGGAGAGACTGGATTTCGCCATGAAGGAGATCATATTTGACCTGCTGAGTGTCGGGAAGCCTGCCAAAGCCTTCAGTCTCAATCCAGAGGTAAAGAGCGCAGACACAGACATTCAATCATGTGTACACAATCGCACACAGATCAACAGTGTATCCCCCTGGCCATGTTACAAGGATGAGCATTCCTGTTTTTATTTGTAGTCAGCAAGGAAGGTGAAGAACGGTATGCTCTCTGCTGGAGCTTTGAAGCCGGAGCTGTCGTAAAGACAGATGCACTTGGAGTTGATTACATGTGATTACAGAATTCTGGTCATAAAAACAGAAACAAAACAAAATGAAGAACAATTCCATCATTTTTACTCCTTATAGTCTGTTTACAGGTCTATGAGAGTACTATTGCTCATGTGAAAAAAGTTGTATTAAGTCTTCTGTGGCTCCATGCTGAGTTCCATGAGCTCAAAGTAATGTTATCGAGTCAGTGTCGACTGGGGCTGAGGACTACAAGTTTGAAAATTTAAAAATCTGGGGGTGTGAATTTTGAAGAAGTACACCAACCAAACCTCTGTAGCCTGCTCCCCATTTCCTCTTGAGACTACCGGCTAGATGCTAAGTGAGCTGCTACTAGCATAAGGATGGGGATGCATAGGGATGTGGATGCATTGTGGGTGATGCAGGCACTAGGTTTTGATCTGGGTACTACTTTACCTGCGGTAAAGACATAATAGACACTGATGAGTGTGGTCAGTATGTTTCGGAGGATTCAAAAATATTTAAATTACAGTAAGGCATCAGGATTTTGAGATTGCAATATATAAACCATAAATCATATACTGTACATGTTTTTGTAGTAAATTACAAACACTGTGAGATGAGATGATTTCTCATCATGAGGAAAACATATCCTTTATTGAAAGTCACTGAGTGTTTTAAAAAATAATCATCCCACATAAACATACAATACATACATACAATGTAGTAAATATTATCCTGTGTCTCCAAGTGCATGGATTTTGCTTGTCAAAATCAAAGCAGTGCTTGGTGTTGTGTGTTTACTCAATCCCTGCTGCAAATTTGCCACTGCTCTTGGTAAGCTCTCCCACACATAGTGAGGATGCTGTGCCTTCTCTGTGTTCCAGCGTATGAACATAGGTCTGCGGGCGTTCCTTGTGATAGCAGATGCTCTGCAACAGAAGGACGGAGAGCCTCCTATGCCCAACACAGGAGCCACTCTGCCCTCTGGAAACTCTCTGAAGAAGAAGAAAACTTATCTCAGCAAAACACTGACTGAAGAGGAAGCCAAACTAATAGGTCTGTGTTTGTCTGTAGGCATTCAAGCGAATGTGACTAAGACTGTAGTCTCTAACTTCATGTACTGTGTCTCTTCCTGTTTTCCACAGGCATGTCCTTGTACTACTCCCAGGTGCGAAAGGCTCTGGACAACATCCTGAGACACTTGGACAAGGAGGTGGGTCGTTGTATGATGCTCACCAGCGTCCAGATGCTCAACAAAGAACCAGAGGACATGATCACGTATGTAACTACAAAGCGCAATAAATGAAGTGTTGCTTCTTTTTCTCAGCCTTTTAGTGCTAAGGGTAATTTAAATCTAAAAAATGCTTAAAGTTGAAAATGAAGCACACAAGGTAAATGTAAAATATTTGAAATTGTGTCATTTTCATGACTCAGTTTTTGGCACAAGCCTGACAAATATAATGATAAAAATCTGGTGCATGTTTATAGTAGATACATTGTTAACATTTGCAAACATGACCCACCTATATTTTGAGTTACAAACGACTAGCTTCGCCTGCCTTAAAGGGAAAGTTCACTGCAAAATCAAAAACACATGGGGCGGTCTCTAGCTCAGTGAGTAGAGCATCCGCCCCATGTAAGCTAAGTCCTTTGCAGCGGCCCGGTTTCGATTCTGGCTTGCGTCACTCTTTAACTATACTATGATAAAGGCAGGAAAAGCCCCCTATAAAATCTAAAACAAAAAACAAACAAAAAAAACAAACACATGTTTTTCCTTTTACCTGTAGTGCTACATATTTATCCGGATTGTTCTTGTGAGAATTGCCAATGTTGAAGATATCTGCTGTAGAGATGTAGGCCTTTTTCTCAAATATAATGGAGCTAGATAGCACTCGGCTTGTGGTGCTCAAAGCGCCATAAAAATACATTTAAAAAAAACTCAACAGCAATTTCTTCAACAGCGCCCAACCGTATCACTGCACAGAAGGCAAAGCATGTGGCTCTCCTCCACGTATAGATGCATGCTTCCTTCTGTGCAAAGATACGATTGGCTGGCATAACTTGGTAACTTACCAAAACGATTGAGAATGATAAATAGCACTACAGGTAAGAGGAAAAATATATATTTTGATTTTGGGGTGAACAGTACCTTTAAGCAAGTGTGCTTACATTCTCCTCCATCTTTGACAGTGGTGAAAGGAAGCCAAAAATCGACTTGTTCAGGACATGTGTGGCTGCCATTCCTCGTATCCTCCCTGATGCCATGTCGAAACCTGAGCTCATTGACCTGCTCTCACGGTGAGTTAGAGACAGGACAGATTTAATGTCTGGCCAGCTGATACGCCATTACATGATATACAAATTGCATATTTTTTTCAGCTCTATTAAAATCATATTACTTACTCTTTTTATATATTTTGAAGTCATTGTTTGGGAAAATCTTGGAAGAGCTTTCTCTCTCTGTGAGTGAGGTCACTAAGATCTTCCTTTAACCCTGTTCATGTGTTGTCATCTACCCCTCAGACTTACAGTGCACATGGACGATGAACTTCGTCTTATATCCCAGAATTCCCTGCAGAGCCTGTTACTTGATTTCTCAGACTGGAGGGAAGACGTCCTGTTTGGTTACACACATTTCCTTTTACGCGAGGTATAAATGAGCTTCACTGACACATGCAGCTACTTTGACAGTTAAAGAATATATCCTACTTTTGCATTGGTTTCAGACTTGGTTTATTGATAAACAACAGATGACAGAAAATAGTACTACAGTGTCTCTGGCTCCATGTATTAAGGTAGCACTGCAAAGTGTAGCTTTACCCGTGCAAAATTATCTAATTTGTCACAGGAAGCCTATCAGGAAGCACAGGAAAAACACAACTAAAGTGACTCAAAAGGCTTTATCCTCTTGAACAATATAAACTAACATATTGACATAGGCAGCCCTTCTAAAAATGTCTCTTTCCAAATTCCTCCAGGTTCAAGACACCCATCAGGGTCTGCAGGATGCATCTGTGAAGCTCCTTCTCCAGCTGCTCACGCAGTGGAGATTAGCGCTGCAGCTCCAGGGGAAGATGCGAGGTGGAGTTGAGGTTTGGAGTTTAAAATGATCTTTCAGCAACAATTTAAAGACATATTTGTTGGTCATTTGTTCACACGTCACATGCAATTACTCAGAAATTGTTGTGATGTGTCTTGCCTCTAAAATGATTCTGCAAGTTTGTCAGTTTGACCATCTGAAAGTGTAACTACAGGTTTAATTCCTGGTCAGACGAGGAGACTTTCAGTTATATTTTTTGCTCCAACTAACTGTTCCTCCGTCTTTGTCTTTCCTCTCCATCAGTCCAGCCCCAGACTGCCAGAGCGAAGCCCTCACTGCTCAGTGCTCCATGCGGTTGAAGGCCTGGCTTTGCTGCTCCTCTGCTCGTGTCAGATCAGCACGAGGAAACTGGCTGTTGGTGTGTTAAGAGAAATTCGCTGCCTCTTCACGGCTCTGGGACATGCAGAGGTACATGACAGGAAACTTGCATCTTCACAAAACAAACAATTCACCTGCTTCGCTCCCTTTTTAAACTTCTGGTTAGCTTTTAAGTGACTGCCAGCATAAATACATATACAGCCCAAAGACAAATGTTAACAACATTTCTATCAAAGAGGGAGAAAGGACATGGAAACATCAGGATGGAAGGAGAGCCATCTGACTGTAACTGAGATTAGATATGCAGAATATGCAGTCCATGACTTCTCTCACATTGTATGACGCTGTTATAAAAATAGCTGATTCTAAATATGTCTCTCCCTCCAGGACGATGACAAACCCATGATAGAGGTCATGGACCAGCTGAGCCCAGCTGTAATGGACAGCTTTGTCCACGTGGCTGTCTCTGACTCTGTGAGTATATTTGTATTGAAATTGTATCAATAACATTAGCGCTTCAGATAAATTATTCATATGACAATATTCCAAATGACTTCCTAAAGCCCAGTATACACTATGCGATTTAAGGCTGTCCAAGATGAAAGATGACCAGAAACACAGCGAGATCTTTGGTCGTGGCTCTAAAACAGTGGTCCTATGTTGCACAGTGAGAGAGGTTCAAGGATGGTCGTTGTCACAATCCTCCGATCAAAGGCAACCTGGCTTAAAATTCTGACAATGTCAGAAATTTGGGATGACCATCTCACTGTGTGACTGCTGTTATGACCTATGTCTACCGAGCAACCAATAGAAATCCAGTATGAAATGAAAAAAATTTTTTGCAAAATTGGCATGCCAAGTTGGCCTATTGACATAGATGGATGTCGTAGTCTGCAATTCAGCAGACGTCATCGTACAGTGTGTGTACACTAAACTTGATGTTGTACCCAAGTTTATTAAATCCATGTCGCAGAGTGTAGCTTGCACTTAACATATAGAGTACGATCGCTAAAATCTCACAGTCTGTAGGAGGCTTCAGCTGCTGTGCATGATTCCTAACTTCCTCCCTTCTTCTGCCTCAGTCCACGTTGCCTCTCAACCACCATGTCGACCTCCAGTGGTTGGTGGAGTGGACAGCTCGACTGGTGAGCAGTTCCTATGATGTGAAGAGCCCCAGCCACGTCTGGATCTTTGCCCAGTGCCTGAAGGACCCGTGGGTGCTCTGCCTACATATCTTTTTGCGGCAGGAGCACCTTCCCAAACACTGCCCCATCGCCTTGGGATACGCCTGGCCCTACGTTTTCACACGGCTACAGCTGCTATTGCCACTGGTTGAACCCAAGTACAAGAACACACAAATTATAACACTCTCTGACAATGAAGAGATCTCAAACATCAAATGATCCTATGAGAGAATAAAATACCTGACGGTCTTTTTTTCCTGTCCTGCAGCAGTCCAGTGAACGCTAAGAAGACCAGCACAGCAGGATCAAGTGACAGCTACATCTCTCTGTGGCGTAACTACCTGATCTTGTGTCTAGGGGTGGCTAAGCCGAGCATCATGTCCCCAGGTCACCTCAGAGCCTCCACACCAGAGATCACAGCCACCACGCCTGACGGCAGCGTCACCTACGACAACAAGGTGTGCGTCTGTGCCGATAAAAGACAGTTTGCCACAAACCTGGGAAGTCTGGATATGTTGTGATTTCCAGGTTCTGAAAACCTTTGGAATTTCACAGGTAGTCAGGTTTCGTTCCTGACTTTTCTGCCAATTATTTCTCCAAAATATTGGAAAGTTGTTTAAAAATATCTGTCACAATTTTCCCAAACTATACAACATCAAACCTGTCACAATAATAATGTTATCGACTCATTGAGGTCAGAAAAATGATCAAGGTCTTGTCCATTTATTATGGACACGTGTACTTGTTTAATTAGAAGTGTCACCAAGAGTTTAGTCAACATGATGCCACAATAAACATCAGGGTTTTCCCTTTCATTATAAGATTTGGACGCACCACCTGAAAATTTAGGGCCTAAGTCAAATTAACAGAAAGAAAACTTATGCTGACAGCTATGTTGTCACTTTGCACTTTAAGTCATAAACCCCTATACCCTTGTGCCAAATGTTTAATGTTCATTTAAGTACAGCAGAACCCGTCCATTTCATTTACTGTTGTGGTTGTGTGGTTTCATTTTATTTATGTTTTAATTATAATAATATAGTTTAGCGCAATTATTTTCGGGACATATGTCATCCACCAAAAGCAGTTATTGTGACAGGACCCAGAACCCAACGTGGCGTCTTTGTTTGTCCAACCAGCAGTCCAAAATCCCATAATATTCTATTTAAAATGTTATGAAACAGACAAAAGTAACTCATCCTCACACTGGAGATGCTGGAACCAGAGTGATTGGTATTTGTAATCATTTGATTATCAGAATAATAGCAGATTCATTTTGCTTGACATGAAAAAGTCAAAAGGTTTGCAAAATGGGCAAATTGTTAAAAAATGGTGTCATAATGACAGCGATAGTGTAAAGGTGAAGTATTTATTGTTCCCAGATTTTTGTAAATATTGGATCAGTTTTAGGTTGTTCATTTTTCCTGATCAATGTTTTTGTATTACATTTTATTACTCAGGTGATAGGCACTCCCTCAGTCGCCTGGCTTTTGAAACAGCTCGTCCCGCTGATGAGAGCTGAGAGTTTGGAGATCACCGAGTCTCTGGTGCTGGGGTTCGGATGCACAAACGCTCTGGTCTTCAGGTACAGAAACGGGAACATGCAGAAATGTACACCGACAATATAAACACAGCTCACATCACCCTTGGGCTAAAATGTCAAATAATTTGTTAAATTTAAAAGCAAATTCAATGCTCAGATGACTGAGAATCATAAAACTGCTGTTTGTTTTTGTTATGTGACACAAGCCTGTTGTTTTACTTTGGTAGATAATAAATGCATGAAGTCTGAGTGGAGTGAATAACACCGGATAGATTTAGATCAGAATATAAAATGGATGATGTGTGCTCGATTTGGTCCGCATCTCTTACATAAGAAAGTCTTTTCACGCTGCCTTCTTCTATTACTGAATCCCATCTGTCCTTACATTCTCGTCATAACTGAGATGAGCTGCATTCCTCTCTGACATTCAAACAAGGAAAGAAAAACTGTCACTGATGAAGAGGAGAATTTTTTCGAGGGACAGAGATGTATCGTGTTTTTTCAAAGCACAGAGGTTCCATTGTGAAAGGGAGGTGTTTCATTTTAAAGAGATCATCTATTTTTAACCTAAAATGTTTTTCAAAAGGGCACTCATTGTTATCACGGGGATTAAGGTCTCCCCAGACAAATTTGTCTAACATGACTGTGTTCGAGGATTAGTGGTTTTAGGGCATGTGACATTTGGTGTTGCACAAGATGGATATCTGTTACAAACTGTTCTGTTCCCTTAAATCAGTCCGTCCATCATCTACAGGGAAGGCAGATTTGATCAGCCTGATTTAGCCATGAAGCAATCGGTTGATTTTTGCTCCCTCTGATTCTGTTTATAGGGAGCTAGTCGAAGAACTTCACCCACTGATGAAGGAAGCACTGGAGCGTAGACCTGAGGTAACACAAGCACACAGACATCAGAGAGAAACAAACTGAGAGCACTGAAGCAGGACCATTTTACCTTTATTGATCTTGGACAGAAAATTGCAAAAATACACTCTCGATATTGAAGTATAAACAAGGATTAAATGTTTTTTTACAAGAGTGTAGAAGTAAATCTTTGTGGTATGGTGTATGATCATAGCTATTAGAGATGTTTTCAGTACGCTAATAATTTATTATTTATGAAAACTGGCTGCTAATGTAAAGTTAAGTCACTTTTCCTTTCGAGAACCAATTATCTCATGATAAACAAAACAACATACATATATTAACATACATTTAGCAGTAAATTGAAATCCTGTCTGTGCTTCCAGAACAAGAAACGCAGAGAGAGGAGGGATCTGCTCAGGCTGCAGCTGCTGAGGATCTTCGAACTGCTCGCTAATGCAGGAGTTATCAGTGACAGGTAGCCCTCTTGTTGTTTTTGTTTTGGTTTTTCCTTTTGTGTTCATGCAGCTCAGGTGTAATCACGCCTGCTTTTTCTCTGCTGATATACTGTACATATGCATCCTTCACTCACTTGCTTCCTTCTCTAATTTCTAAACACGTGTAAAATTTTCTTCTCCACCTCTACAGCACCAATGGAGCGCTGGAGCGTGACTCCCTGGCACTGGGTGCCTTGTTCCTCGAATATGTGGATCTAACCCGGATGCTTCTGGAGGCTGAGAATGAAAAGGAGCTGGACGTGCTGAAAGACATCAGAGCACATTTTAGTGGGATGGTGGCTAATCTCATCCAGTGTGTTCCGGGTAAATCATTACATTTTTGTTAGATCGGTTAATGGTTGGTCTTTCAGTTGTAGCAGATGTAGTAGTTGGGGTTTTAGCAGTGTTCTGCAGCCAAAGGCTAAATTTTCATGACAGTCAATTAAAATACTCATAGATTATTAATGTTAATTTAAATGGTCAGTTTGGTATCTTTCAACCGTGACCCTTTTTTCCTATGCTTTTGTGTTCAAGAAACTAATAAAAATAATTAATTAATAATTAATTAATTGGTTAATTTTAGTCATTAATTTTATTATTAATAATTAATCATTGTAATAATAAAATAATTGAAGTTATTAAATTATTGAAATTGCTTCAGTATTGAACAAGAGTAGTGAACAAGCTGCAATTCACGCAATTGGGGCATATGTGCACCATCAATTTACGCCCACAAAAGTGCTTGTTTTTGCCACTGACAGGCTCAGATTATTATTCTAAGTCTCTGAAATTTTAAGAAAGGGATCCTACAGAGGTCAGCCTTTTTGTTACAGAGAAAGATCTGTTTTGTTTAACCAGAAACAGCCTTGAAATTGCTAATGTCAAACACTCCAAACTCCATATAATAAACAGTAATTTTAGCGCGTGTAGAGCCAGCATATTTTCACAATGACTTTACATTTACCTTTGAATCAAGAGTTTATATCATTCGCTCAATACTGGACCGATTTCAAAAACTGTTATTCTCATCAGTCACTTAGACATAAAATATGGGAAAATAGTGTTCAGGTTGAAAAATACCAAACTAATTCTTTAAGTCTGTCTCTGATTTTGACCCTCCATATCCATATCTTTCGCTCTCTCATCTGCGCAGTCCACCACAGGCGCTTCCTCTTCCCTCAGCAGTCTCTGAGACACCATCTCTTCATCCTCTTCAGCCAATGGGCTGGACCCTTCAGTGTCATGTTCACTCCCCTCGATCGTTACAGTGACCGCAACCACCAGATCACTCGCTACCAGTACTGTGCTCTCAAGGTAAGCCGTGTCTTCTGAACCATACTACGCAGCAGGAGTTACTCTGTCATTTTTTTACAGAAACCTCAGAATAATCTCAACTCAACCCAACTTTTGTCACCCAGGCCATGTCAGCAGTTCTGTGTTGCGGCCCAGTGTTTGACAATGTGGGTCTCTCTACTGATGGCTATCTCTACAAATGGCTTGACAACATCTTGGCGTGCCACGACCTACGGGTAGGTCAACTGTCACCTTTAATTAGTTGTAAAGGAGCTCTCTGTTTTTTGGGGTTGTTTTTTTTTACATTAAGATATTTGAATCCTTGTATATCATACAGTTTCAGCACTGTAGCTTGCCCCAACAGGTTCTTACTAAGTTTTCCTTGATTCTGTTGTTCCTCTCATGTTATTTCCCAACTGTGGATTAAACCTTCTCCATAATAACGTGTTTGCTGTAGGTGCACCGTTTGGGATGTGAGGTGGTCATCCTGCTCTTAGAACTGAACCCAGACCAAATCAATCTGTTCAACTGGGCCGTAGACCGCTGCTTCACTGGATCTTACCAACTAGCATCCGGCTGCTTCAAGGCCATCGCCACTGTCTGTGGCAACAGGTAATGAGTCAAACATTTGTTACATTTACTAGAATCTGCCCTGCTGACATTTTCTCTATCACATACTCATATTCAAAGTGCAGCCCGCGGACCAATAGCAGCTCTCAGTAATATTTTGTGTGGCCCCTGAACATGACATGAAATATATACATTATATAAACTATGTCTCCTTAGCGAGCGTCTGTCAGGTTAAGCATGACTTGTAGAAAGCAACTGGTTGTGCGGCGACTCATGGCATCTTAGAAATGTCATGGGACAAAGGCTTTGTCCTCAATGCTAATGCTCTTAGCTTCAGTTAGCAAATTCATTGGACAACTCACAACTGCACTTTTCGTCTGCATCCATCAATAATTTGCTGGCTTCCTAAATTTGCACTCAAACTTTGAGCTAAATTTGTAAAAATGAAGTGTCCCTGTGGGGATCAATAAATTGTCACATCATTATTATTATTATTAAATCTTCATGTAGTTAGAATTAAGAAAGTTAAACAAAGGCCAGTTCCTGCTGTCTTGGTTAGAAGACTCTCAAAAACACCCAGTAAAGTATATGTACAAAGCTCGATGGGCGTTATTAGCCTCGCTGCAGCATGTTACAACTGAAATCATACAACATCCATACATTGTATTCTTCTAATTAAAATTGCCAATTAATTTTCCACATTGCCCTAACTAATGACCTTTCCCCCTTTCTTTGCTAGGAATTACCCATGTGACCTTGTTACCCTGCTCAATCTGGTGTTGTTCAAGGCTTCAGACACCAGCAGGGAGATATATGAGATCTCCATGCAGCTGATGCAGGTGCATACACACATACAGAACACAGAACAGAAAAACAGTCCTGACGTTAAATATGTATGAATTGCACACGAAGAGGTGGGAAAACATAACACAAATATTAAGCCAAAACTTGAGTTTGCATTTTGACTATAAAAGAGGTAATAATAATATGTCTGCAGGTGCTGGAGTCTAAGCTGTGTGCGTACTCCAAGCGGATGGTGGAGCAGAAGCCCGGTAATATTTTGTACGGAACACATGGCCCCCTGCCGCCCCTCTACAGCGTCAACCTGTCTCAGCTCTCCATCCAGTTGGCCAGCATGTATCCAGAGCTCACTCTGCCGCTTTTCTCAGGTACACTTTCTGGGTTAACGTGTTCGAATTACAAAGTCCAGGAAACAGGACAAAAACTAGAATCTTTTTTATGTTTTTTTGTGGAGAACAGCACATCCCAAATGCAGAAACAAAATCTCCCCTCCCCACACTGTTATGTCTCCCCACACTTCATGTTCCAAAACGATATCACTTTAAGGAAGCAGGGGTGCCCCCAAAAAGCTGTTTTATTGTGACATCACAGTCCCCAGAGTTCAGTATTTTCCCTTCTATAGTGTTAAAAATGCTCCCCATGTGTTTCTCCTGTTAGTGAACAATTTTAAAGAAGACTCAGCTTCCTTGATGCACTTCTAACTTTGATTTTTCTGCCCGTGCAGAGGTGAGCCAGCGTTTCCCAACCACCCACCCCAACGGCAGACAGATCATGCTGTCCTACCTGCTGCCCTGGCTTAGTAACATTGAGCTCGTGGACACAGGACTTCTACCGCCGGCCTCGAGCCCCTGCACACCAGAGGAAGAATCTCGTGGTCAGGGGCAGGGTATAGGGCTGTCCCCCAGTCTGAGAGGCAATGGCTGGGGTTCCCTGCAGGCGACCTCGCTGGTGCTCAACAACCTCATGTTCATGACTGCTAAGGTAGGAAGCCGTGTTTGTGCTTGTTGGTGAAATTACTCTTCCTTTTCTGATAAATCATCCTGCATTTCAACTGCATTTCTGTTTCTTTACACAATCAGTACGGTGACGAGGTTCCTGGTCCAGAGATTGAGAACGCTTGGAACGCTCTGGTGTCCAACGAGAGGTGGAGCAACAACTTACGGATCACCCTGCAGTTCCTTATCAGCCTGTGTGGAGTCAGCAGCGATACCACACTGTTGCCTTATGTAAGTGTAGTCTGTACACGCTGACACCGATACGCTGCTCTAAAGTAAGAGAAATGAAAACTGAAAGCACCAGTGGAATTGAATTAGAATAGCCCCTTTTAACAGTACAATATTGCATTTTCTGACAAAAAGAGTCTCTCAATCAAAACAATAACAAAACATTGAGCTTTGCAGTTATTGCGGTCAGTATATCCAGCTCAGGATTTCTTTAGTGTTTTTTGTTGAAAAGGTTTTTATGTGAAGCAGAATTATCTGAGGTCTCTTCCTCCCCAAAACAGACAAAGCAGGTGATTAAAACCATTAAAAACATTGAATACAGCAGTTTCTTGTTAAAAATCAGTGTTTCTCCAATGCTAATCGACATGGTAGGGGCTGGAATCGAGTTGCTGCCAACATTTGCTCAGGTTGTTTTACTAATGACTATAATCTATCATAAAAACATAGTAAAAAAAAAGTACCAA
This sequence comes from Plectropomus leopardus, assembly GCF_008729295.1. NCBI lineage: Eukaryota > Metazoa > Chordata > Actinopteri > Perciformes > Serranidae > Plectropomus > Plectropomus leopardus. The sequence goes on from NC_056475.1 coordinate 18,771,529, forward strand.
GATCAAAAAATTGTATTGTAAAAATGTGGCTTAAAACTGGATAAGTCAATGTATGATAGTTGCTGGAAGACAACCACAAGCCTGACATTATAAGAGATATGATGCCACAGACAGGCGATGGCGACCAGATTACACAGATAGTGTCCTTAAATCAAATGAAAGATTTCTCAGTGTTGAACATTGTTTAAAACATTTGGGACAGTGCGAATGCACACCTCAGCAAAATATATAACATTGGTCTAGTTGTTGTTTGAGATTTTCAATCAATCAATCAAACTTTATTTATATAGCACTTTTTATACAAAAAAACACTGCAGCACAAAGTGCTTTACAAACAGACGGCGTAACGTCAGATAAAAGAAAAATACAACCCGCCACCCTGCATAAGGTTAAACATTAATCTACATCTACATTAATAAAACTAGGTAACAACAGGCATTATCAACTGAGGAAATGCTATCTCAGATGAGGAAACACTCGAGGTATGAGGAAAGATTAAAAATAACAATAAAAAGAGTGTATAAAGCTAATGCAAAATAAATACAAGTAATTATTTGAATCAGTGAGTTAATAAATAACTATATAAACGGATAAAATATTATACTAGTGTAAAGAATAGGAGTAAATAAGTTAATAATAGGTAAAATATTATTAAAACAATAAATAAGTTAACAAGGAGTAAAATAGGAATAAAACAAATAAGGTAACGAGAGGTAAAATATTGTTCAATTAAAAGCTAAACTAAAAAGGTAAGTCTTGAGATTGCTTTTATGCAGAAAAGTTAAGTATTATATCTTTAAAGCTAGCAGTTTTCTAAGTAATTTATAAGTTAAATAATGTCAAATATAATGAAATGCAAATGATTGCCACAAAGATACTGGGTCCTATATAATTCTTTATTATTATAAGACGTTTTTTAATGTATTTATTTATTCAGCAGGGATGGTGTATGTAGGTTTTGTAACAGTTAAATAAAATTCAAATGATACAATGTATATACATGTTTTAGCCATAGCTAATTTGCAGACCTGACCCTGGTTCGGATTTTGTAGAATGAAACACTTAATTTGACACTCTAATACATGAGAAGGAGACTAACGATAAAACAAACATTGACAAACAAGAATTGAAACAACAGTGACTAAATCCACAATTAGGAGCAATGACTGAAAACAATGACTAGCAACAACAAAAAGGAAAGAAAAAAAATGCAAACCATGTAAACCCACATATCTCAGTGTTCATATTTGTTTAAGCCATCGTTGTGTCGTGTTATTGAAAGCTTTAAACTCAGTTCATGTTTTTATTTTTTGACTGCAGGGTTATGTGAGGCAAACCAATTTATACCGCATGTATTCCTTTCTGTTTCAGATCAAGAAGGTGGTGATCTACCTGTGTCGCAACAACACCATCCAGACTATGGAGGAGCTCCTGTTTGAGCTGCAGCAGACTGACCCAGTCAACCCTGTTGTCCTGCATTGTGACAACCCTCCCTTCTACCGCTTTGCAGCCAGCAACAAAGCCTCTACCTCACAGACAGGTGAGAGAAGAGGCTGCGTTTTCATCTCAACACTGACTTTTAACTTAGCGCTTTTTTACGTGACTGTATTTCTGAGGATTAAATCTGAAATGTCTTATGTTTAGGCACGACGTCCAGCAGTAACACTGTGGTGGCTGGTCAGGATAACCTGGCAGACACAGATGAGAGTAAGCTGGTCAGAGAGAGTGAAGAGCGGTCAGTATTAATACATTATATATGTGATATTGATAAAAGACTTTCAGACTTCTCAGTCACAAATTAAGTCACAAACTGTTTTTTTAACTTTTAATGTCGTGGTTTTTTTTCCAGCAGGGCCAGGGCTCACAACAGACTGGAGTCTCGCTACAGCAACAGCTCCGGAGGCTCCTACGAGGATGAAAAGAGTAAGTTGTTTTGGTTCTCATGAGCATTAACGTACAAACGTGCTTCACTTGTACAATGTGTACTCACAAACACAGCCCACAGGGGACTCACAGCTGTCTGTTATTTGAAAGAGCTTCAGGACACTGATTCTTCCTGTCACTTGTCAGTACATACTGTTCGCCTCCTTAACCTTTCATGCTAATTGTCCCTAATCGACCCCATACAGGCATGAATACACAGAGTGACAGTAAACAGGTTTAAGGTGAAGCTACTGTGCAGCAGGGATCAATACCTGAATAAACACAGCTAATCTGCGGATTAAAACTTGTGTTTCTCATTCACAGTGTTAAATATTTGTGGTTTGTGGTTTAATTGTGTATCAGGCATGTCATTTAGGCATGAGCAGTGGCACATCACTGTCCCTTTGACACAGATACACTGATTTAACCTCAACCACACTGATGGTACTTGGTCTATCTTTAGCGAGAAATCTGTGCTGGGAGGCTTCCAGGCGTGAGTCCACTGCTGGAAGTCCTGTGTGACTAAGCAGTGCTGTCACCAGCCAAGTACAAGGGCGGGTCCATTTTTCAAATGCTGGGCCTTTCATGTGTGAGCAAGGGACACTTTCATCACGCCAAAGTTATACATGATAGTTATTTTACACTAAATCATGACAATTAGGGACTGTTCTATGTTTTCAAGCATTTGTAGAATAAAATATCTGCCCCGGTATGTATGTTTCCCTTTTAAAATAGTTCAGCTTTTTGGAAATATTTGCCTCAAATGACATAATGTTGGTTTGGTTATGTGTCAAACTATTTCGGGACCAGTAACCAGTAAGTCTCCGATGTCTAGCAACTGCCTACAAAATGGAAAATTGCCATTTTTTCACTAATCAAGTCAGATATTACATGTTAATTTGTACAGTGAGCCAGCTGTTTCATATTTATCGTAAAAATTCATTCATTCATTTATTTTATTTTACACCTTGGAAAACAGTTAGACGGAGAACTGTCATTTTTAATAATGCCGAGGTACATACAATAAATAGAGAAATAACTTAAAATAAAGAGCACATGGCTATATCAATTTAAAAACAAACAAACAAAAAACTACAGCAATGACAGTTATGATCAATAAGATAAGCAATAAAACCTTGAAAATCTCTCAGCGTTATTATTGAGGTTGTTATGATGTACAGATATGGGAGTGATGTCATCTTCTCATTAACTCTTGACAAGAAGGTGAATAAGCCGACTGTGTTCCCTAAAATGTCAAACCTTTCCTTTAAGCAAAACAAAACAGACTTTCATTGAGCCGCACTTACTCTAATTTCTAATCATAATCTCTGTATTTTGATAGATTCTGCTTCCAATTGTCTCTCTCTTATTTTAATTCAATATATTTTGTAATTTTAGATTTGTCCTTAGATGATAAAATGTGTTATTGTATTAGTAAATTGGTAAATTACAGCATTAAAAACCACAAACCTGCTGAGGAAACCACTTTGTTGTTGAAATACCTGGACTGTGACTTTGCTCATGATTGAAATTCCACACATTTTGAACAAGCTGCCATGTTTGTAAGTGACTTGTCACATTAGCTGTTTGTCACAGCTTTGATTTTCTTATGAGAGAACTTTTTTTGTGCTTTAAGGTCTACGGTTTGTGAATTGGTATCATCAAAGATCAGCAAGAGAGCCTCGTATGTATGGATATGTTTCAAGCTTTTTTTTTATTGGCGTAATCTTGGGATTGGTCTGTTTCTGCAGCTGATCCTCTTCCGCCATATGCTGGTTGGCTACTGGGTGTTCTGGAGACCAACCACCCTCAGCCGTTACCCATGCCTGTTAATGGAGGCTGCTGGGCTCCTCTGGTTGACTACCTCCCAGAAACCATCACACCAAGAGGACCACTGCACAGGTACACTCGCGGACACACACTGTACAAGCAATCTACGACCTGAGAAGTCATACACACGGCAGAGGAACAGTGATGTTACATTCAGCAACGCATTAGCACAGTCAGCAAAGCAAGATATCTCTCACACAAACTAGTTACACACTCACAGATGGCCAGATAAACGTCAGCACAGACTGAAACTCAGCCAGCTCGCTCTGTCTCTGCTATTTAGACAGTGAACATTTGAAGGGATTTATTGATTTATCTTCGCTATCTCTCTCACGACGTTATCACTAAAGATGAGATGAAAATGAGATTCAAGTTATTTATGATGCATGTATTTACAAATCATTAAATGGCAGCAGACTGTTTATATTACATGAATTAGTGTATTTATGCACGAAAATACAGTTTCTGTATCTGCAGTTTGTCTTGTTAATTATCTTTCAGCACTAAGAGAAGCCTCGAAGTTCCAGCTGCAACGTATACACAAGGCGCATTTCTAGAATATATCTACATCTGCTTAAAAAACACATCCTGGAAGTCACTTATTTCACTCAGTTGTTTCAAGTACATTCCTTCACTTGCTTAGACAGATCCTGACCAAAGTTTAAGGAGCAAAGCTACTAAAAATAAATCAAAACATTTTTCTCTTACATTGATTTGTGTTGAGCTTGTTGGAGAAAAAGCAACTTGAAGATGCTGACTTTCACTCTAGGAAATTGTGGGTTTTTTAAGATGTTATGGACCAAAAAAAGAAGATTATCAAACTATAGAAATAATTATCATTAGCAGCAGTAATCTCTAGTGACATACAGTATATAGGCATATGAATGCATAATCACTCTTCTGGCTTTGTAGTCCAGGTAGTGTTGACTAGTCACATTTTAGAGGGCTTTTGTTGTCTGCAGATCAGCTATCTGTGTGTGAGAGTAAAAGAGATGGAACACACTGACCAAAATGCAATGTCGGAAACCCATCAGCTATCATCTAACAGTGATGTATTTCTTTAGGAACTTTATTTAAAAATGATCTGGAGTTATATGCAAATATATGTTTTTGGAGAATAACCTAAATGTCTTCTGGACCTTAAAAACCTACAACCTAAGTTGCAAACTGGACTGTAAACAGCGACTGGTGCAAAGAGGAGGAAATCTTGGCGATATCAACTGGCCACACAAGAACCCCCGAAATATTTGACATCTCCCCCACAGGCTAAATCGTCGTCAGACTGAGAATCAATTGGAAGCAGCCCTAATTTGATTGAAGGATATGATTCTTATTGACCCTTTATTCTTAAAAACAGAACCAACATGTTGTCAGATCTAAAAATTCAGGATAATTTCTCCAGGACACTACTGTACATGTGGACTAACTGATGTCTCATGGCTTGGATGGTCACATTCAGCACACCACCCCACAGCCTGAAGAAGGGCAACCATGTTTGATATTTTGCACACTCACTAGATTTGTATGTGTGTGTTTCTCAGGTGTAACATTGCCGTGATCTTCATGACTGAAATGGTGGTGGACCACAGCGTGAGAGAAGACTGGGCGTTACACCTGCCTCTGCTGCTACACGCCCTCTTCTTGGGTAGGTTCACACAACATATACATACTCATAATTAAATATGGGCTGCAGTCGGATACCTCTTTTTGCTTAGGAAGGTTCCTAACTGAGTGAGATAACCTGGAAGTACCTGAGTGGCTGCTGTGCTCAGAGCTGTTTGAATTCTCTTAATATTAAGGAAAGATGCAACAATGCATCCTTTATAATCTCCTTTAGCATAAGATACACTGGAGCATCCTTTACCAAAGGAGGGGAGATAATCCGTCCTACAATTCTTTGCGGCGACAAATTTTAAAGTGACGAGCAAATTCGGCCGCTATTTGGGGAATCAGCTGTTTCAATACATTACACATCCACAGTCTGTATGAGCCAAAACAACTTCACAACACGATCACGTCAACATGGAGCTGTTTACTGAGCTGTGTGCTGCTTCTTAAGCTTTTATATACGCAGGCTTCTGATCAGATCTTTGCCCAGATTTTAGGCTATATATTTAAAAAAACACATTTGTTATTGGCTCATTTTGTTATTATTTTTATGTGTTTTATTATTTAATATTTACTATTGACTGTTCTCTCTAATAGAGCTTCTAGGGAAAATATTTCATATGATTATACCTCTGTAACCAGAGTGACAATACTCTGTAGTCTATAAGATCATAATCAGCACATTAACCAGAACACGAGGGTTTTTAAAAGAAAACACAAATCAATTACAATAAAAACTCTTTTCTGCATAAAAACCAATCCAGTGAAAATGCATTTTTTGTAGTCCATCATGGTGAACATTGTAGTTTAATCACAGCAGACCAATGTCAATAACATTCGCTGTCACATCCTCAAAGAGCCGAGGAGAAGTGCAGTCGGATTCTCTAAACACCGCAATCGTCTTTTTGAATCCTTATGAATTCTCCTTCACATCTTTCCTTGACCTTGTGACGTTTTCTCTGGAGGTTAGGGAAAAAGTGGTTAGGGAATGAAATTATTTGAACCACCGCAGACATGGTCTACCTTAATCTTGAACAAGTTTAGCGGCTAGCTGAAAAAGATTAAATAAGATAAGATCAAAAACCATCATAACCATCCTGCCCAAAAGGGTGTTGACACACAAACACATCAACACAAAAATAACTCATCAGGTGTGCAGGTATTTTCTGTGACGTATGATTTGCTGGTAGCGTGACAGCCTGAGGTTTTATCTCCATCCCTCACAGACGTGCATGTCAGGTCAGACTGTTCTCTTGAGTTACAGGAGACGCTGACACATTCCCCAGGGCCTGCTTTTCTCACCAAGACTGTATTATCTAACATCTAGACACATACCAACCCTGTCAGCTGTGCACAAATATGTTATTATGTGCTCTGCATATTCAGCATCCTTCAGGTTGTTCATTGTCTTACAATCTGTGTCACTGTGTGCATGACGTTGTCTAAGAATCCATGTTGTAATGTTTCATACACACATAAAAATGGCGCATCCAACTATTTTGATTTGAGTGGGAGTGTCTGGTCTGTTTGCATTCTTTTTCTCTGGTCAGCATCAATACAAGCCAATAAAAAAAAACACTGTGCTGCTGTGTTTCTCTCGTTCTTTGTATGTATCTGTACCTGTTTGTTATAGTATTGTGATTTTAATCATGCCATCGTCTTACTCAATGTGTATTTTAATTGCCAGGTCTGGACCACTACAGACCAGAGGTCTATGAACACAGCAAACGTCTCCTTCTGCACCTCCTCATTGCTCTCTCCTGCAACAACAACTTCCAGGTCAGAGTAGGATCCTAATTCTTGTTATTATTGTTCATATTAGCCTGAAACAGCATTGCATAGAGTGGCAATGAAAACTAATTCAGCCAAAAAAGATTGTCTTTAGCCACTGAAAAATCCTCCTTTTTGTCTTCAGGTAATAGCCTCAGTTCTGATGCTGACAAGAGAGATCAGTGACAACAAGACTCTCACCATTAAGTCCAGCTATCACACTGAGTACCAGCAGTCTCGTAAGTAGAAAATACACACCATGCATACACATGTATTATTCCTGTGAAATTTGCCAGTACAAATACATGATTGTTTGATCAGTTTTCACATGGAGGAACTGATAAAATCATACTGACACAGTACAGTACGTGATAATATGATAAACCTGCTGGGTACACTTAATCGTTTTTACTCTATTATAATGTTTCTTTAGATGCACCAGACTTCCTGCGGGAGTGGCAGGCGTCTCCAGTAGCAGACTCCGGCCTCAGCTCCACCTCCAACTCCTCCTCTGCCAGTCTGGGTGGTGGCAGTACTGCAGGCAGTGTTGGAAATTTGCCCCTCGTGACACCTGATGACCTGGAGGACCTTGAGGATACGACCAATGAAACCGACGAGAAGACAAACAAACTCATCGAGTTCCTCTCCACCAGGTATGCACACCCCCAGTGAAGTTTTGTTTTTCCTTCCAGGAAATTCCAGGAGTTGTCCAAGGAGGGTGGTTGTGTGTGTGTGTGTGTGTGTGTGTGTGTGTGCGCGTGTGTGCGTGTGTGTGTGCGTGTGTGTGTGTGCGTGTGCGCCCGCCATAATCTCACGGAAGTGCACGCTGTGTGACTGATCTCATGTTTAAGTGCTTGTGTAACCTGTATGTGGTGCTACTGGTGGTGGGTATACAGTGCCTGGAGTACTGTGTTGTCGTTGCTCAGAGCCTTTGGGCCGCTGTGGGTGCACGAGGACATCACACCAAAGAACCCCAACTCCAAAAGCACGGAGCAGCTCTCCAACTTCTTGCGCCACGTCATCTCTGTCTTCAAGGAGTCCAAGTCAGGTGAACTGCTCAAGTTAATGCCACGTCTCTCAATTATACTACGTGATGATTCATGTGCACTGTTTCTGAAAATCCATATTCCATTTTTAAATGATTTCTTTACAGCTCCTTTTTGTGTTCTGACATGAGGCAGTCTATCAGACTTAATGCAAATCCAAAACATTGATACACAATGCAAAATAAAGTCTCAACAATTACATCTTATTGTTAAAAGCAATAACCTTTATCTCCAAACAAGCCTGCAAATGTGTTTGTGCATATCTTTATGTGTCTTTGTTCCCATCTGTTTAAACAGACTTCCACCTGGAGCAACAGCTGAGCGACGTGGCCCTACAGACGGCGCTGTGCAGCTCCTCACGTCACTATGCTGGGCGCTCTTTTCAGATCTTTAGAGCCCTGAAACAGCCGATCAACAACCATGCTGTTTCTGACTTGGTCTCACGCCTCGTCGAGGTTGTGGGAGAACATGGAGACGAGGTGCAGGTGAGAGAGAGTTAGAGATTGTCAGGTTAGACGCAATTAATTAGAAAATTATTGCCACACTCAACACCCTCTTTACCCTGCAAATGTGAATGTATGTCGGTGTGTTTCAGGGCTATGTGATGGAGGTGTTGTTGACCCTGGAGTCAGTGGTGGTGAATCTGGCAGAGTGTCTGAAAAACAGCGACCTTATGGCAGCACTAACCAGGTAGGCCTCTTCTTTATCAGAATGTAACCAGCCTTTATGCTGCCTGAACTCCTTGATACAAGGTCACCATATGCAAGTCCCTTCATTTTGACTGTTTGATTCGCAGGACGTCCTCACCAGACTTTGTGACTAGTGACAAACTAATGAACAGAAAGAGCACAGGTCAGCTGAACTTCCCCGGCCCGGGATTTGTTGGTCTGTCGTCACAACGCCATCAGCGCTCATACTCGGTCCCCAAGAAGTTCGGCGAGTGCGGCCACCAGTCGAGCGATCCTCCTCGCAGCGCAACTCTGGATCGCATACAGGCAAGAGAGGACAATTCTTATTAGTGTGACTCCTTAATACTGGAGCAGACTTGTTGGGCATCTCATTAATTTAGTGCTGTATATTTATTTTCAATCCACAGGCCTGCAACAGTCATGGCCTCACCCGGACAGGAAGAACCCCTGGCTCCTGCACATCATCAACCAATCGTATTGATCCCAGTGTTCTGTCAGATCCTGCCCATGTTTCTCATCCTTCAACAATACTAGCCACAGTCTTTTGGGTGGCGGTGTCCCTCATGGAGTCAGACTTTGAGTTTGAGTATCAGATGTCACTTCGCCTCGTTCACAAGTTGCTATCAAAGGTAGATAAGATGAAACATGCTCAGTTATGCAATAGTAGAAAAAGTTTGCACAAACGTTAAGACAAGAAGCAGACAAGTGTAAGCAATGTCTGAAGGTGCTGCTCCTTATTACCAACTAGAAAAACGTAGCCATCCTAAGATTCTCACACTCCTGCTATTACGCGTGGTTCACACTGGATGTGGGAGATCCCTGATAGGTTAATTGTCGTGCAGCTGTCCGTCAGCAGTCACCTGGCTATTCACTCCAGGAGCGCATTTCTCCTCCAGTCAGCAGCAATTCTCCTTCTCTGCTCCTTTCTAATGAAACAGAGAGCTCTGTCTCTGCTTGTTTGTGTGTCTCTGGCTGCGTGATTGTGTCGGAATGTGGGTGCGTGCGTGCGTGCGTACGTGCATGCGTGTGTGTATGTGTGCGCGCGTGCGCATTGCTGTGTGCCTGTCTGTCTCTGTGTGTCTGCACATCTTTCTCACTGTAGACACAGCTGACAAGCATTGTGGAAGCAGTGGATGCATATTTTATCATTTATCATGATTTAATCATTCATCTTTTATAGCATTTATGTCGTTCATAATAAACTATTGAGTATTTTTTTACCGTCTGATTTGCTCGTGGCTAACAGAAAAAATAGGCCAGATGCCGAAACTGTCGCTGCAGATCATGAGCATGTCCAGTGCAAACGGTCTGACTTCTCAACGTGGAAACCGAAAGCAAGTGGTCGGCGCTCCATAGAAAATTGGTGCACTTCGCGACTTTTCCATGTCCAATGTGAAGTCAGTGTTAGGGTTAAAAATTGTACTGTTTGTTATAATTTCAAATGAAAACTTCCTTTGTTATGAGTATAAAGGGATTCCTTAGAATCAACACTGTGCAGACTTAAGAGCAACTGCCTGTAAAAAATAAAAAAAATCCCTCAGGCTGTCAGAATGCATTTCAAGAGAAAACTATATACTACAGTCAACTTCCAGTTTCAGTTAAACCAAACTCTTATTTCCCAGGTGCCCTTAGACCGAGCAGAGAACCGGGAGCGCCTTGAGAAGCTGCAGGCTCAGCTGAGGTGGAGCGGGTTCTCTGGAATCCAGCAGCTGTTGTTGAAGGGTTTTACATCCCAGGCCACATCTGACCTCACCTTACAGCTCTTCTGCCAGCTCACACCGGTCTCCCGGGTGCCAGTTGTTGACAGCTCACAGTCTATAGGTAGGTACTGATGAACAAGGTCATTTTCATCTGTATTATTATATTAGCTCAAAGCAAACAAGGCAGCAGTTTTCATTTGTACTGTCAGAAGTTCAACCTCTTCTCTCTGTGCAGGTTTCCCTTTGAATGTGCTGTGTCTGCTGCCTCACTTGGTGCAGCACTTTGGCCACCCGACTCAGTTTTGTAAGGAGAGTGCAGAGAGGATCGCACAGGTACGGTCAAATTCTTTACTTCAGTTTTCTTTAGGCTTCATGAGCTATTAAGCAAGTTGGGTTTTTTTTAAACACACACTTTTCATAATTAAAGGCCCATGGGAAGAAGGCCTAGAATTACAAATAGATGAGGACACATGAGATTCAATTCTGATTAAGGTCCACTCCTCATATGGAATAGTCGCTGAAGAAGCTAACTTTCCAAAATCTAAATTAAGTGCACTTTCACATCTCTAATTGCTAGACATTTCATTCTTCTTAAGCGGAAGGTTAAGACACCGCCCACCCACACTCACTAAAATGGAGATGTAATGCAAATTTTGCAACTAGAGAAAGTTAGATCCACTCTGAGAGGATCTACTGATACATTTTATAAGGCCTGGCAGCCAATCATCTCACATCTTAAGAACTGCACACTGGATATAACACTATAATTATGTCTGGACTTAGGTTGTTTTTTTACTTACCTTCTCCTTTTTGTTTTGTTTTGTTTTAATTATTTACTTCTTACTTGTTTTCTATTATGCTGGGAGGCTCGGGTGGGATGAAGGTATTTGATCTGTTGTTTAGTAATTCTGGCTGACATGTCAACATGTCACTGTTGCATCATTTGTAAATATGTGGGTTACTAAATTACATTTGTATGTCTTTTTTGTTTTAAGGTAAAAACCTTCCGAAATAGTGTCCAAACACACATGAACATGCACAGAAAAGGCAAGTAAGAGGTCTCTCATTCCCTCTCTCAGGTGTGTTTGGTGGAGAAGAACACAAAGCTGTCCCATCTGGCCCACGTGATGACTCTCTATAAGACACGTTCCTACACGCGGGACCCTTTCTCCTGGGTCAGTGTGGTTTGCCGCTACCTCCATGAAGCTTTCTCCGACATCACGCTCAACATGGTCACCTATATGGCCGAGGTAAGTGCTGATAAATATGCATTGTATATTAAAATGTCTTAAATCAATCTTTCAAAAGTGTTAAAAAAGCAAAGACATCGGGAGGAAGATATTACTATTAATTTTTTTAATTTTTTCATCATGAGATCTCAAAAGTTGGTAATATCTATTTTTTAATCATTCATATAATTTAATGCAACTCAGATCAAGTTAGAGGAACTAACAGCGCTCACATACATTTACAACATGATCCAATCAAAGGACAAATAATAGAGCTTTCTTCAACGCAAACCAAGCTATTTTCAGCATTTGAAGTAGGTCATGATGAAATAAATATTCTGGAACAAATTGTCATTAACTGTAAGTAACTGATGTCAGTTTGTGGGGTTTTTGTTTTTTTGTTGTTGTTTTTTTGTTTTTTTGGCATTACAAGAGTTTTAAAATGTCTTAAATCTAACTTGCTTTAATCTGTGGGAACCCTGTACAAGGATGTATTATAAGTACAACTTATTGCATTAACAGAAAGCAAGTTTGGTGTGTAGTTTTGGTCAAAGTGGACAGTGTTTGAGAGTGGACTCGTGTTTATATTTTGCTGGAAAGTGCTGAATTTGCATGCTTTGTCATTCATTGAATGTCTCTCCACCTCTCAGCTGCTGGATAAGGGCCTTCCCAGTATGCAGCAGTCTCTCCTCCAGATCATCTACTGTCTGCTCAGCCACATGGACCTGACTGCTGTACAAGTCAAACAGTTCAACGCTGATGTCACAAAGACCATTGAGAAGTTTGTTCAGGTAACCCTCCTACAGTACTGAAGCTGAAGCGTATTATTATGTGATATAAAATGACATTGCTGTCTCTTGTATACTTTTATACTGTCTTCTATACTGCATACTGTGTTTGTGATTCCATAGACGGTTCACTGGAAGGATGCCTTAAACATCTTGAAGCTGGTAGTATCACGCTCTGCGAGCCTGGTTCATCCGGTGTACGGCCACTCACAGGGTGACCTGTCCAACCTAGAGGTCAGCAGGGTGTGGGACGGCTCATCCAAAGCTCTGCCTGGAAAAACACTGGACTTCACCTTTGACATCTCTGAGGTGAAGAAGCAACACCTTCTGTCCCACTACCCACTTACACTAACAGTACAGAAAAAACTAAAAATTCTAAATTCAAATGCTGCACAGTTTATTTTGTTTATTTTGAATGTCTATGCGTTCGTTTAACCCTGATATTTTTGCACAGTTGCAAATAAAGTTAAAGCTACACCAATATTATTAATATAGCACTATTTGTAGGATTAGTTATGTTATCCTAACATGTCCAAAAAGAACATCGCAAAGTCCCAAAATCTAACTTAATGAAAAAAGATTGATGCAATCATTTCAAAACTTTACAACATATTTTTATCTAACGAAATATACTGTTTTAATCCATATTTGCTGGCATAAGCCTTTCAAAATCAATATTTTCACTGCAGTCAAAAAAACCCACTGAAACATTTTCAGAAAAGCCAGCCTCTGTTTTTCTTTACAGACTCCAGTGATTGGGCGCAGGTTCGATGAGCTCCAGGGTTCAGGGGTCAGAGAGGGAAAGGCCAGAGCCATGGCTGTAACCCGCAGTACTTCCTCCACCTCCTCTGGATCCAACTCCAACACCATCCTGGTGCCCGTCAGCTGGAGGCGACCACAGTCCTCACAGGTAAAGTTAGACCCTTTTATCAAGATATCACCACATCAAAATATTCAGTTCTCACGGTTAATGTACATGTCTTTCTGTAGCTCTAACTGTAAGTCTTTAATACTGCTGTAACAAACAGTCACATTGTAATATTATGACTACTGCAACTATCAGAATTGCCACCACTTAATATGTCTAATGACATACTGGCTCACACCACTCTTCTTTGTTTTGACCTCAGTGTTAAAATTTCCTGTAGGTGCTCACCTTAATTTGGCAGCGCAAGCAAAACCATGCACTGTAAAATCTGACAAGTTGATCTAACTGAAAATAATCTTTGAAACAGATTGCCTTGAAAAAGGAAATTAAATATTACTATAAATTCTAAATTATGTTTACTTTATATCTAAGTGTTAAGTTTACTTGAAATTTGCTTAATTTGTTGAAGTTGTTACAACTTAGAAATGACAAGTGAAATCTACTAGTTCTTAACTAGTTAATTTCACTAATTAGGATTTTTACTAATGATGTAGTTTGGGGACCTGCAAATTCTTTTTTCTTAACATGTTTAACAACACACAAATATGACTGACTACTGTGCAAAACTGAGAAAAAAACAAACTAAAACATCAATTTAAGTTGTCATTTTTAAGTTGTAACATCTTCACAAAATTAAGGAAATGAAATAAAAATATAAGTAAACTTAAGTAAGTTAACATAAATTAAGATTAACAGTTATATATCCTTCAATTTTTCAAGGCAATCGGTTTCCTTAATTTTTTTTAAGTAAAATCAACTTGTCAGATTTTGGATATTATGTAAATGGGCACTGAGCGCAACTCATTTATTGGTTATTTATTCGTTTACCAAGGAGGAGGCGAGTTTATGTCCGTTCCCTCTTTGGTTATTCTCTTTATGATTTATTTCTGTTTTTTCCTACATACAGAAAAGAACAAGAGAGAAGCTGGTCAATGTTTTATCTCTTTGTGGACAAGAGGTTGGACTCACCAAGAACCCATCTGTAAGATACCTCCCATCTCGTGTTTACCACACTCTACCTGTACTGTGTGCTTGTGTAAAGTTTTTTTTGTGTGTAAAGTTTTTTCTTTTGTTTTTGCTGTCTTTCCAGATATTCAGGAAAATAACATCTCTTTCATTTATGAGGAAGTTGTCATTTTTATGTTAACTTCACCAGCTGTGTGACGAATGTAAAATACATTTTTTTTGTTCCTTCTCGTCAGGTGATCTTCTCATCATGTGGTGACTTGGACATGATGGAGGTGCGGGAGAGTGGTGTGTCATCAGAGGAGGGCGGAACCAGAGAGGACACACTAGACGATACGGCCAGCGAGCAGCAGTTCAGGGTTTTCAGGGACTTTGACTTCCTGGACGTGGAGCTGGAGGACGGAGAGGTGAGATTTCTTATTTCACTGTATTTTACCCATGGCCACTTTAAGTTATGTCACTTGATTTTAACTTGAAAGTATCTGTCCCCTTCCTTCCCTTTTACCTTTAATGTTTCATTTTATGCGCCTGTCTTTCGTTAGCATCAATATATTTGAAATGTAGTTGTGTGTCCCTCCTCCTTGTCTCTCTCTCTGTCTAACTCTGTGTCTCTCTCTCTTCCCCTCGCTGCCTAGGAGCTCCAGGTAAGGTCTCTCACACTGAGCACTTACATTAGCTTTTATCAGAGCTGTGGTGTTGCTGGCTCCTTTGTTTCCTCCTGCTGATAAAAAAAAAAAACAAAAACAAAAGATGATTGTGCTTCATTTTGCTCTCACAGCTTGGTTGCAGAACTACATTTCTGACCTTTTTGCTATTTGTCATAATGGAAATAAATGATATCGTACGTCTTTTTGGGGGAAAAGATTATCATATTGACTGCAAATAGCCTCTCCAGCATATTTTCATGCCATTAATAACATGTTGCATCTTGTGCTTGTCATCAGACACTCTTAGACAGCAACTATTCATGTTTTAATCAATTCACTGCTAGCATCGCCTTTGCTTTTGTCTTCCAATGTGTACGTGTGTGTTTTATCTAGGGCGAGACTGTCGATAACTTTAACTGGGGCGTGCGTCGACGCTCCCTGGACAGCACAGAGCTGGGCGACCTGTTGGAGGAGAGCCAGCACTCGGGCAGTACCCCCAGTCTGGGTCACGAGGACCCACACGATTCAGATGAGTCCTCAGAGGAAGAGGAGTCTTCAACTAGCCAGAGCCTGTCTCACTCCCAGCTCGTGCGTAGCTTTAACTGTTATTGATAAAAGCAACTTTTAAATCCACTGAAGCCTGAAAAATGTTGTTACTGCAATGGCCCAATTTGATGGAATAAGTCAATCAAAATTATCGATGCCCCTCGTTTGCCTTCCTGTTCCAGACTAACCCCTCTCCATCGGAAGAAACCAATCACACTGATTCCCTATCTACTTCTTACGACACATCCGCCGACCCACAATCCCTCAATGCCACCACACCGGGCCAGGGAGCACTCCACGATGATCACAGTGGCCTACATGTGAGGAATATGCACATTTACACACATATGTACTTATGTATTTGTACACTTTACTGGTTTAATGGTACAGAAAAGTCACAGTTCAGTACAGCGAGAAAAAAACAAAATGCATAAGGATACATTTATTTTTTATTTATTACTTAGAGATACTCTGTTAAAGACAGACAAAGACAGATAAAATATTCATGAAGCTATATTTTGGCCACTAGCAGCTTTGGTTAACTTTTTTTCTTTATGAAAATAGGGAACATTTGAAACACTTATGTATCACATTGGACAAACACTGAACAACCTCTTTCCCAAAATACAACACGTCACAACTGACTGTTAAACTGAAAAGCATCTTTTATGTTGTGAAACTGAAAATACCAAAATCCATACAATAATGAAAACTAAAAAGGGTGTATTAAAAAAAGTCTTTTGATTAGCTATATTAAAACATCATCAAACGTTATCATTCTGACACATCTGGGTGAGTCCATTAAATTCGCATTAGCATGTTAAATGTGTTTCCATTCACATACCCTACAACGGTGGAGGGATGCCAGAACACTATCCTTCTCGTATACACATCTCTCTCTCTTGTGCTGTTGTAGCTGACTGGGAAATTTTCATTTGCACTCGCCATAGCGTGACTGACTCACACCAACCAGCTTGTTATTCAGCATGCGGCACATGCACCAAACTGTGACCCCTGTGCCATGACGATTTAGTACAAAGACACGAATTGTTGCCTTAGTACAGTTGCATTTGTTATCCTCTGGAAAATATAATATCTTTGTCTCTTCAGGGGAGGGTGTGTGGGGAGGATGAGGACACTCAGGCCCAGGATGATGAACTGTCACTGAGTGCCAACGAGCTCCCACACGGCTCAGACTGCGGGGAGAGCTTCACCCTAGAGTTGCCGGGGCAACCTCTGGATCAATCGCCCAATCTGAACCACGGCCTCAATGCAGACTACTGCCAACCACCGCTGGACTTTCTAGACCCCAACTGTCTGCCCAGGTGAATGTGACAGACAGGAAACAATATGGAATATTGTTTCACTGGAACTTTTTATCAACTGGCAGATTGACAGATGCTGGGACTAAACCTCGGTTAAGCGACAGTCGTAAAGGCTTATTTTAATCTGTCACAACCAGAATGTTAATGCATCCAGTATTAAGACAGAGCAGGTCATTTATTCATTCACTCTCAATGATAGTGTGCTGTAAATAGTTTCTTCAGACATTCAATTTTCATTTGCATTGTCATATATGCAAACCCCCAGTTAAAATAATGACAGTGCTTCCTGAAAAATAGACTTTAAACTTTATGTAAGTAGCAAATCACTAAATAAACAACACTGCTACATACAAGCATTATATTTAGTTGCATGCAAATCAACCACTACATGCTTTATATGTTACATCTCCACTAGTTAGATTCAGTGTGTGACCATCTTTGTTTGTTTTTTGCATTTATTAACGGGATTTTTCAGACATTTTCTCTAATATTAAATGATTCCTCTCAAATCATTACTGTTAGATGACTTTGGTTAATCCTTGCCCTTGGGGTGCTACCTGTAACCTCTGTATTAGGATAGCAGGGCACTTGATTTTGATAGCAAACCTTTATGGGGGGAAGGTATCAAAAACCTTTTTTCTTTGTACCCCCATTTCTTTCCCATTTCCATGGCGACAGCTTACGTGATGATGTAGATGACTTGGAAGACCTTGGTTTTCCTCCTCCTCCTTCTCCATTTTTCTCCGCCATCTTGGCAGCCTTCCAACCCGCAGTATGTGACGACGCCGAGGAGGCATGGCGTTGTCACATAAACCAGCTTGTGACCGACTCAGATGGGTCCTGCGCCGTCCACACTTTTCAAGTGTTCTCATCTCTCTTTAAGGTAAATCACAGGAAGGATTAATGGATTAAAATCCTCGTATAATCAGTAAACTCTAATATCTTGTAGGATTTACATGCACGTATGTGCAAAAGTACGATAAGTCCTCAAACTTTCTTTGTATCTCAGAATATTCAGGGTAAATTCTGCCTCCTGACAACTGATGTCGCCACTTACCTCGGAGAGGGCTTAAGGGGCATCGGATCAAAGTTCCTCAGGTCCTCACAGATGCTAACCACATGCTCAGATTGTCCCACAATCTACATTGATGCTGACACCGTGAGTACGGCTTTTGATCTCAGCATGTTGGTTGGTTCAGCCCTTCATAGTCTGCAAAAAGCAGGAAATGGGATTTGTGTTGAAGGCTATTCTAGTGCACCGAACCCAAATTCTAAGTTCTTCTCGGTGGTCTTCTCTAGATCATGTCCTATGGTCTCCTTGAGAAGATGAAGTTCAGTGCCCTGGAGCTGCAGGAGTACCTGGACACTTATAACACCAAAGAGGATGCTGCTGTATCGGTAACCTCTACACATCATTGCTAAATCTGTTTTTTCATGTAAATGTGTGACAAACTAAGTATCCACTATGCTGCCTCTTTTCCCACCCTGTTCCTCAAATCTTATCTCGTTACATCTTTTCCTTTAGTGGCTGAGGAACTGTAAGGACACATTTCCCAGGTGCCCCGGGGACAGCGTGGTTACTTGCCAGCCTGGAGACTCAGAGGAGAAGGTACAGTTAACTTGTTTACGAGTTATTTACTGCAAAAGGGAGATATTTCGTGTTTAAAGACAAAAATTAAGATGCTCAACGTATGTGTAATTTATGCATCTTTGCTTTGTATTTGTTTCTCTTCTCTCCTCTGTGATTTTGTCACACTGACTCTGCTCTCTTTGCATGTGTGCTGTATGTTATCTAGTTTCTCCTCCTGACTTTTCCCCCCAGCCACCAAGCACTGAATGAAACTTAAATCTGCTGGGTTTTAGACACTGTTGACTAATTCTCAGTAACTTGACTGTGAATAGCAGTGGTGTATAAGATGCTGTGCATGTGTTTGATTGACGCTTTGTCTTCCTCTCACCTCACTCTGGTGCCTTAACATGCTCTCTCGCTGTCTAGCAAATGGAATCTCTTGCAGTAAGTTCTCTTACAAGTTTCTTCACTTCACTGCCTCTTTAAATACACTGCCTAATTTAGCTAGTCTTGTTGTCAAGTGTTTTTATTCCTTTGCATGTGTGTATATATAGTATGTGGTGTGTAGAATGTGACTATTATAGTGCCTGTGTTCTCTGCTACTGCTGAGTCTGACCCTGTTTCTTCTTTAATGTCTTGCAGCAACTGGAGCTTTGTCAGAGGCTCTACAAGCTGCATTTCCAGCTTCTCCTATTGTTCCAGTCCTACTGCTCACTCATTGGTCAAGTTCATGCCATCAGCTCTGTGCCTGAGGTGAGCCAAACCATAGCTCATAAAGACATCATTGACAGTTTATACAGCAGAGTGATCAGGGTGATGGATATTGCAGACAGGGAGCCAGCTTACAGCAACATGGGGTGGGCACTAAAGAGAAACGTTAAGTCAAAATCGGCAAAGAAAAAACTTTTTTTTAAAAAGCAAAAACATAATTAACCCTGTTCATCTATTTGTCAAAATAGAAACAACCAAAAAAGAAAAGCACAAGCTATACATCAGATCCCTGGTCGGATTTTCAAACTACCCTCATACACGATTGTTCAAGAAGCTCTATAACACACATACACATATGTACACTTTAGATTAACAGTATACAACATACATAATGTATCCACTCAAATGTTAACATGCATATTCCTTATAAACACTAAATGTTTTTAAATGTTGTTGACGTGAAGAAAAACTTTTTCCGCACTGCTGGCTCCAGGAGTGAATCTTAAGTATTGAAGCAAAGGATATAAACATTCCTTCTGTGATGACTTAAAAGCTCACGCTCTCACACACACACACACACACACACACACACACACTCACACTCAACCACCATCTGTTTCCCTCCTACTTCGTAGCTTCTGAACATGTCTCGGGAGCTCACTGATCTGAGGACCAGCCTGCAGGCAGCAGAGGCAGCTGTAGCCAGTGACCTGGAACACAAACACTTGGCCCACACTCACGCACACGCCACCCAGGTGGCAGCCATGGTCGTGCCCAACTTCCCCACCTCGGAGGCTGCTGTGCAGGCCATACTGGAGTGCCTTAAGAACCACGAGTTCACCAAAGCTGTGCGCTACATCCAGGAGTGCAGGTGAGTAACAACTCTGTGAAAACTCTTCCACTAGATGATGACTGCCAGGTGACATCAACACCAAGTAGTTTTTGTTTGTATTTAATATTAGGCTGTTAACTTTTACACTTTAATCACGATGCAATAGAGGTCCATAATAAACGCGTTAATTTGATGTGATGATGAGGCGTTAATCGCCGACCGACATTCCCGTTTTTAATATGCTGTACCGCGCTGAACTTTAACGCTAAACAGTACCAACAATGTCATGCTATCTTCTCAGTAAGAGGTGCGGAAAAACGCTCAAAAGTTAAATTTTGACGATGGAAAAAACAGCATGGTCAGTTATTAACAGGGGTCCCTTGACCTCTGACCTCCAGATATCTGAGCAAAAATGGGTTTTGTGGGTAGCCATGCCTTATTTATTATCATTAAATAAAAGTTGAATAAAAGTTAATGTCCCAGTATCATCATTACTTGGAGTAGGAGAGCGTCTGAAACATCAGTTAAAGAAAATAGTAAGCACTATATTGAAACCAGTGCTCTTGAATTGTTGTCAGTAGTAGCAGCGCTTCCTCAGGCAAAGCCATCCCACACATTTAGTAGTGTAAGAAACTATTGGATACAACATCATGTGTTAAAGGGTTAAAAGAAACAGTTGACTCATGTAGCTGCAGCACTAACTGCTGATACTTTAAATGAGTAAAAATAACAATGAGTGATTCTCAAGGCCTGTACACACTTGCAAATATTTCACATCAAGACTATTCATACAATGCAAAACTGCAACAGTTGCAACACTTGTCACGACAACCAACAAGTCTGCCATTGTCATAACGTGAAGTGGCGTCTGTTCCGCACAGTTTGATCAGTTGTTGCCCTTATTCAGGGTGGGAAAAAAAACACATGACTTTTGTGGAGCGCAATATTTGTATTCTGTGTGAAACTAGTCATGACAAAACACACTGCAAAAATGGCCTGTCAAATTTAAGGCCAAACACCCTAGATATAAGCATACTTGCACTTAAAAGAAGCAAATTTGGCTGCCAGTGCAGTAACCAAATTTTCCTTGTTAAGATGTCTTAAAACCAGTAAAACTGTGTGCACTAGATACTCCATTTATACTTAAAACAAGACTGACTAGATTTTTTAATCTAAATATAAGATTATTACACTTGGTTAGATCAGCAGTTTTTGCAGTGCAGCAGTACAAAAGATTATATTGACATGCAATTTGTTACAAGAAAAAAATGCTTGGGTTGAGTTAAATACTCGGATCAAACAAGGATCTGGTTCAGAAAATGTACATTTTACGAGTAAAAGTATCAAAAAAAGAAAAAAAATTACAACATCCGTGCTTGTAATAAAGGAAAATCCTCATTTGGTTAGCTGTGTTTAGTCTCTTACTGATTACACCTGATCTGAAGCTAAATTCTGAGATTGTTCTGTTAGTTTATAAAATGAATCTTGCGGTTATGTTCCACACACTTCTGGCACAACCACATTCAGTCCACTTTAAACTCCGATCATTTTTGTTGCTTAAACAGATACAGATAGCGGTGTACTCGCTCATCCCGATAAAGGCCTTTACCCAACATATATCAGCATGACTCCACCACCTCATTTTGCTCTCGCCTCCTAAAGGCAGCATTCCAAACATAAACACATTGTCATAAGTGCAGCAGCAGCACTCAGTATTTCATTCACACGCACAAATAACGCACTGTTTATATTCACCCATCATACTGACCTTGTGCCCTATCTCGTTTTCAGGAGGCAGTGGCCCAATGGCGTGTTTGGTGGCTGCTCAGAGAGCGAGGTCCAAACACTGCTCAATGTCTACTTTCGCCACCAGACGCTGGGCCAGACGGGCACCATCGCTCTGGTTGGTTCCCGCCAGGACCTCAGTCTGATCTGCTCCAAACTGCTGGAGCTCAATGGGGAAATCCGCGACATGATCCGCCGCGCCCAGGGTTACCGGGTCGTCACAACTTACCTCCCCGACTCCAGCGCCTCCGGGACCAGTCTCTGACAGGAGCTCAGGAGCCCCCCACCCCCTCCCTCCCCACCCTTAACTCCCCCATTGATGCATCCATTGACCCTTCCCAAACCACATCCCTTCCCATCTCAGCCTGCTCTTGCGGAGGAGGCCCAGCACCCACATACCTGGCCCCTGCCGCCTCCTGTGTGTCTGCTGCCCCGGCTGCACGGCTCCAGACAGATACCCGCCTACCGCCCTGCCCAACACCAGAACCAGAACCATATTTAGACCCAAACCTTTTTAAACTCTTCACATCCAGCGTAGACTCTGATACCTCTTCATTAGATTTTCCGAAACCCCCAGACCTGTTCTCATCGCACAGCTCCTCAAACACACAAGGCCAACCAGATTTTACACTGCCGTGCACACAAGAGCCACGGAGGGGGTATCTCGATGAGAACGTTTATTATCCTTTCAGAGGACATTCATCACACAGCTCACCACTGTTACACGAACACAGCAGCAAACACCTCATATCATCTCGTACATCTAACATGCTCCCAACTGTTGCCTCTGAGCCCACCCTGCTCACACATTCTGACAAAAACACATCTCACACTCCCCCTCGCGGTTCACATCTCCCTCATTTTCCCCGCTCTCCATACAAACACTCCACCCCAGCTTCACACCCGAGCCACGATACGGTGTTAACCCACGGCCCCGCCCCATCTTCATCCCTCCTCCCTCCCCCGCCTCCCCCTCCCTGTCCCACTGGCCCAGGAGAGGCTGCAGCATGGGGTTGTTGTTGCTCCCTCGGCGGAGCTGCAGCGCCCTTATCTCGCTACCTGGGGAAGGTGGGGCACGCCGCCTTGCCTCTACTGAATGTAGGGGGGCTCCTGAATGCTGAACCGTCAGACGTCCAGACCTGAGACGCTAACTTACCGTACCAGAGGACCTAAACGAATCCAAATGCCTGAATTATTACTGAGAAAGATCTTTGCCTCTGAAAAGGAGATGGCATCCCAGAGATACTTGGATATTTTAAACTTGAAACGCTGAATCATGTCCCACGCGTGATGGGACGCATCACTGAACCTACTAGATATTACGACTGCTGCCTGCTGATAAAGATGACCTGATGTGATTCTATCCGAGCGCAAACTTCGCTTTACGTGTTGTAAAAATTGATGTGCTCTTAGTTTAAGTCCTGCTTGATGGTCATCATTCAGCACTAAATCTACTCTGCACACGAGGACCTGTGAAGGCTCTTAGCTTGGATTTCATACTTGCTTCCCAGAGGAACTCAAGACCTGATTGAACTTGATTGACTGTTGCTGCCTTCTTCAGTAAAAAAGGACGCAGTTTGCTGGTAGTATCGCCAGAGACAGTGAGGAAACTACCCGTGACACTACGTAACATCACTGGTAGAGTTTCCGCTATTGCACTAAGTGGAGTTTTGGTATTAGTTTTTAAAAAAGCTGTTTTAGAGAGGAGGATGTTACTGTTTTTGTTACTCTGAGAGAAAAAGGCTGTTACTTTCAATTAGAAGGAAAAGCCAAAAGCTGGATTTTTCTCTCCTGTTGTGTCTACTGTTTTTAGACCTCCTTTGGAGGAAATTGTGCAATGCATGACCCAGTTGAATGCTCTCTACTGTACTAGTGTCCCTTTTGCTCCCGAAAAGTCTGACCTCTTCAGACTGACTGAAAGACTGACAAAGAGCGGATGCAGAATATTCAAGCGTAATTCCTCATGCTGCCCTTGCTCTGTTTATATTCTGTATCAGTGAACCAGCTCGTCTCCTGACTACTGTTGTAAACATTGGTAGACTAATCGCGCCATTATTCGTGCACTCCTCTGTGGCGAGTTGTAGCATCATTAGTGAGTGTACACACAGTATATTTCTCACTGTTCTACACTGTAACACGTTGACCTTATGTGTTCACATGCCAAGAGGACGGTGCATGTACACACTCAAATATTTTGTCTTTGTCTGTATACTGTTATTAGTTATGGCCACACAACCATTTTAGCATATGCTTGTGTGGTTTGTAGTTACCTTACACATAAGGGAAATGCTGACATTCAGCACTCATTGTTGAAAACTGTGCTACTACTGAACACTTTCTGTCGTCGGCCGTTTTTGTGACTCCCTTGTTTCCCCTCTATTTGCTGTACAAACCCCCCCCCTTCCCTATTTATATCTGATCAGCTATAAATCAACACTCATTTGACTTAGGTTTTATATTGATGTTTGTTCTCTCAAATCAAACTGCCATGCATGCATCCTCTGTGTACTGTATGGAGTGTTTGAAATATTTATTAACAAAAAATCATATTTTATCTGAAAGATATGTTTGTATGAGGTACAAAAGGGAGCTTTAAGCTCATGCGGGTATGATTTTGTTTTTTCTTTCCTGTGTGTGGGAGAATGTGTGTGCATGCATGCCAAACAAGAAATTGCACATTTTTACAGCTTTTTAGATGAAGACTGTAGTTGGTTTTTTTTCCACCTTGTAAATAATTTTACAGCCTTTGTGAAGTTGTTTTTGAGTTGATGCTCTGTACAAGTCGGTGTCAAAGTAAAAGACATATCAAAATTATTTGATCATTTCACTGAGAACCCTTTTTTATATCATTTATTTAAAACACATTTTTCACATTTTTAGATCGCATATGTATAACACTGAAATTTAGGACAATTTACTTATTATTGACACTACAGTACTTAACATTTATTTTTAAAGACCATTTGGTATTCATTTTATTATGATAATATTCTGAAAGTTGCAGGCAGTCAAGCAGCATGAGTGAAACCAAACTGAGCTATTAGAGCTCTAAAGATTGTGCCAAGTCATAAAGATCAAGGATTTAAGAGAATGAGCATTAATTGAATCTACAAGAATTTCTCAACATTTGACATGCACTGTTTTATTTCATGTACTTTATTTCTTTTCAGAAAAATAGTTTTCATGTTAAAGTTAAGCTCCAGGATTATTGAAGGGAAACAAAGGCATTCTGTTTGAGAAGTTACTTCAAGTAAACAACCAAAGTAGAGATCAATCTACTCGCTGGATGGAGAATATATAAATCTCTTTAAGTCCGTTACTGGAGGCAACTTCTGTTGGCGACACGTACAGCTATGAGATGTCTGCTGAGGAATTTCAGACCAGAGCGAACGTGCAGGGCAGTTCAGACAATGTATTTGAAGCTGTAGGTGGCGTCACAGGACAGCCTCATGCCCTTGCAGCGACAACACAGGTCCTGGCGGTGAGGCCTCTTCATGTTTATGTGCCTCTGCTTCTTCTCACATACGCAGACAGTCTGAGAGCAGCCCTGAGACAGACAGGAAGAGACGGTTACATGAATGGAAGAAGCAAAAGACAAGCAAGCAGAGGAGGTTTGTGACCCCCCGTTGAAGGATGTTACATTTATAACAAACTGAAAAAACACTTCTCATTCTCACTGAGCAGGACGAGTAAATGTACCTTGCAGAGGATGGATTCCACTCTGTAGGGGTTAAACCCCACCTGACACTTCCGGCAGAGCTGCTTGTAGTACACCTGATATTAAAAAAAAAAAAAAAGAATTCTTACTATGAATGCAGATTTTGTCAAACGTGAGTTAGTGCATATTAGATCATAGACTGCAGTAAACAAAACACTTACCTTACTGGTTCCAGAGATGCACCACACGTAAGCACTCTCCCACCGGGTGTTACATTTTTTGCAGTGGAAAAAGCCATACCTCTGCTCCAAGAACTTAAAAAACAAATGTTTAAATTTACAGAGAGCTCATGTGCACACTGCGCACCATCATGTTGTGATAAAGGTACACCTGTCTATATGGCATACTGCATAGCATACTGGCTTTTGTTTCTTTTTTTAATCTTGTTTTACTGTCTTTTTTAAAGCACTTATCGCCTTGTTGAAAGGTGCTATAAAAAGAAACTTGACTGACTTGACACCACTAAAGCACAGAATGAACCAAATAATAAGGAGTGGGGATCTCAGGCTTTCTTTGGGGTAGGAGTGAAAAAATGAAAGGGCACCAGTTGCAGCACCAGCACGTACAAAGTTTTCTAGCCTATAGGGGTAGTCTATGTAGTGCTGCATCATATTTTCGTAGTTTTAAGGCCACTGGGAAGGGCACCTTATGGGGTATTTAATGTTTTTGTCACTAAAGGACACCCTGAAGGCCCTGTGTCATGTTTTCTTAACTTAAAGGCCACCAAGGCCACTTGAGGGCAGTCACCCCCCTGCCCCCCACTGAGTCCACCACTGACATTAAGGGCCTATAGAAGGGTCTTTACCTATCCTGATGCCCTGCATGTCCTTTAGATGGCCCTTGTGGTCAAATTTTCATTAGGCTTCTATGCTGCAAATTTAATTTAATGTCTTTAATCGTGCTATAGAATAACTGTACACAATGCACAGAGCTGAAATAAAGGCTTTATGGGGGTCCTGATAATGTTCCTAATTGAAAGTTTAGTTATCACAGTGGAAATGTGTGAATCCAACGAGAGTTTGCTCTCTTAATAGGTTCGAGAAACCCACCTGAAAGTTGGACCCCTTTGAAGACCTGTGTAAAGCGGTCTTGAAGTCCTTGACTGTGTCCTCAGCACTGTGATCCGTCTCATCTTCGTGGCCAAACTCAGCAGTTTCTCCTTCACTTCCGCCGTCATCGCAGAGTTTCTTCACGAAGATCCTGCGGTCAAACACCGGAGAGTAGATGGACACGGGCCTCAGGAAGCGCAGGTTGCTCACTGGTGGCGTAATGTGCGTTGCTTTCCCATCCGGGTTGAACAGCTCCGGGCTGTGGGGGGACTTTGAGTATGCGGGATGGACGCCCTCTAGGCCGAACAGCGTTTTTGGACCAAGAGAGCACTGCACCACCTTATCCACTCTGGCGTTCACTTGCACGCCGCACTCTTTGGTGTTTGCTTTCTTGAGTGGAGGGAGTAATGTGGGGTTGACCTGGGACAGGATGGCCTTGCAGAGCTCCAGGTAGTTGAGTCCCTGGGGGGTCATGAAGCGACCCTCTCTCTTCCCCCAGCTGATGTCCTCCGGAGCTGGGGGAGCACAGACCGGGTTGTCGCACACATTGTACGGTGGAAACGTGGACAGGAACCCCTCCATCCTGGAGCCATGAAACCAGACCAAGTTGTTCCTGCTGGGATTTAAAGAAGGTCTTGCAGCACTAATTGCTTGATTGAGAACAGGGGCGCTCAAGCTGCAACTGAGCTGCCATATAGAGAAATATTTAGGATCCCTCAGCCACAAAATGCTAAGAAATATTATGCATAGGTTGAATACTGCTATAATGGGACAACGGGTAAAGTGGGACAGTTAAGCCTAATCATAATTATCTTTACATGTATGAGTGTCCATGACAAAAAAAACCAACACAGTCATACACTAGTATATGATTAAAAAAAAAAGTAGGTATATAGTAAAGCCCTTTGTTTATTCTAGTGCACTAGTATATAGGTTCTCCGGCTATGACGTAATTTGGGGGCGTGGCACACCGTACAACAACTGCATGGAGCAATGATGAGTAAACATTACTTGACATTATTTGAGGTGAATAAGGTTATAAAATAAATTGAAAAATATGAATACTTTTCAAATGTTATATATTTTGTTATGGATGTAATTGTGAATCAGAATTTAAAAAAAACAAAACTTTTTCACAGAATTTTTTTTAACTTACAATTTTGTCTCTCACTTTTGCACTTTTGATCGTTCTTTCTTTTTTCTTTTGTGTTGTAAGGTAGAGCTCTTAAGCTATTTAGAATGGTATAATTTGAAGGGTGAAGATATTTGGATCATAACTAAAAATGTGCAGAACGTACATTTTCAGAAAGTGTCCCACTGCACCAGTATTCACCCAATATCTAATACTGTGTCCCATACAGAAATAAATCAGGCTTAAACTGACAAACATAGACACATGCTCAGGAATGTTACACAATCAGGAGACAGGTCTGAATTTTGTGGGTCATAAAGAATGTTAATAACAATTATGAAAACAATTATAGGCTAACTGCAGTGTCAAGTAATTGGATTTATTTTTATTTTTTTTGTCATATATTCACGGTTAAAATCTGTCATTTGATTTTTTCTTTTTTTTTTGGTAGCCTGCAATTATATTAAATTAATTGTTATCCATGCAGCAAAGGTTCACTGCTGAAACTTAAATAAAATTTTAAGTTTTAAAAAGCTTTCAAGGCCACCTTTTAAACCTTTCATTTTTCTGCAGTATAGTGCTTAAGATTTGAGGAGTTCAAATCTGAAACATTATATTGGAGCTCCCTCTATAGCTCATATTGACCAGAGACCCATTATGGAAAGACACAGCAAGCAGCTGAACTTTGAGACATCTTTGCCTTTTAGGTTGACGTTCTGTAAACCAGTATGGCAAGATCTTTGTAATATCTTAAAAACATGTGGATTTCTCAGGAGCATGAAGGGAAATTGGTAATGAACCAACATAAATGCACCTTCAGTGTAAAAGTGGAACAGATGTTCTTGCATGGAAAAGTGTCAGATGAATGAATTGGTTAGCAGGGCAAGGAAAGGGCAGAATGGAAAGCTCCATAGCAGCATCAGAGAAAAGGCAACATGAATAGAGACATACTGACTTGATAAAATACCCTCTAATAGTCAAGGACACCTTTAGAATATGAATATCACGACTGACAAGCAGCTGAATGGCTCATAAATATATGCTAGTTTACTCAGGAGAAACATGAATGTCACACTAATGAGAACGGTGTGTTTACTGTGACCCTGTTTCAATTATGAGATCTCTCATTGAAACACAGGCTGTTGGTGCGTTCATGTGCAGTCGGAATACTGGGTTTTCAATTTTATAGTGAAAGAAAACCCAACGATGCAGAAAAGACACCAGTCAAAAATAACACTCCTAGATGTGCTTGCTTACATCCTTTTGACGGCATTATTTCCATTTTCAGTGTCTGTTAAAGTTGTAAGATAAAGTCTTCCTGTTGCACATTTTACATGTATGATTAAATCATTAGGAACTGTTTGTTATTTATCACAGGGGAGGGGGTGGTGCAAAGCGGGGAAGAAACTTCAGATATTTTTTAAGCACTGGGGAGGGAGTTTTATGCTTCAGATTTGGCTTAGAGGATGGACATTCAGCTTTAAATGTTTGTGTTTTGTCTTATTTTATATACTCTCAGAACCTCAAAACCTGCAAGTGGGTACGAAAGGCATGTTTTCTTTAGAAGTTTCTAAAATCACACCATTTATCATGGCCAGAAACTGTAAAAACTAAAATTATTGTTGCTGTTTGTTTTGGAAAAAAGTGTTATTATTATACTGTTTATAACCATTTTCTAATTCACCATAAAAATAAAGTAATTCACACTTGGATTTTTTAAAATACTTTTAGTATACATAAGGTGCCAGAGAGCATAAACCAGCATAAAAATAGAGCTTATTTATCAAAAAAGTGCCAGTGAAGGATTCCTCACACCTCCTGACAGAGAGCCTAGGTAAGCCCCAAATCCGAGATGTACTAAAGTCCTACAAACAACCTAAAATATGAGAAATATCCTAAACTCTGAGAGATGACATAAATGTCCTTAAATCCGGGAAATGTCTTAAAATCTGAGAAACGTCCTAAAATCCTAGAAACGTCCTGAAATCCACAAATGTCCTAAAATTATGAGAAATATTCTAAAATCCAAGAAAAGTTGTACAATCAGAGAGGCTGCTGTGACTGGCCCCTGGCCTCCTGTCATTTAGCAAAAGTGGCCCCTAGTCAAAACAAGTTGATTATCCCTGATTTACGTGAAAGCATGATGTGAGCACCACTTGAAGGCCTACACGGACTCGCTCTATAGGTGGCGCTACACACCCGCTTATGGCTTGCACCCATGGGCACTGAATCTACACATATTGGCGCCATTTTGGAGCTAGGAGGGGGAAGAGAGCTGCAGAGGAGGACACGATTGATCACAATTCACCGTAACAGGTAAGAAAATGCACAAATATGCACGTCTTTTTGATTGATATGTCGGGATATTTTCAGGTGTTGCTGTGAATAATGAGTTATAACCGAGGATGTGTCCGCGGAGCAGCCGGGTTTTCCAGCGCTAATAGGCGGAGCGCAGCCCGCCTTGCTCGCCTGTGTTCTCGGCAGCCGTGTCCGATTCACAGCGCTGGTTGACCTGGTCCTGCGGCGCAAAAATGGTTAGCTAGTGGAATATTAGCCCGTTTGCTAGGCTTAATGCCCCGGCAGCATGAGCAAGCAATGACTCGGCGTGGTTTCATCGCTGAAGGCGGGATATTTCTAATGATATAACGGTGGTTAGCCGGGGTGTTTTGTTCGGTGCAACGTTACTATCTGTCCGCCCTCTGTCACTGAGATTGCTGCTGCTAACGTTAGCTCAGCTAGCCAGTGTTGTCGCTACCTAACGGCTAGCTAACGGCAGCTAACTAGATTAGCCGCGGTCAACATTACGGCAACAAGGCAGCCTGGCTATATCATACTCCCTGACATGCTGTTGTAAGTTTTCGCACTACAACAAAAAGCACCTGTATTCACAGCACGTTCCCCTCTTTATCCGCTAACTTACGCTAAGTCACATAATAGCAGGCTAATAATGGCTGTTGCAATGCTAAAATATTTTTTGACTCTCATTATTATGAGCTAACGTTACTTGCACAAGGCGCATCGCTTCTTTATAATGGCACATACACCGTTTTAAATTGTGTGATTAGTTGTAGATCGGCTGTACAGTTGATCATTTTACCAAACAGGCTATAAAATAAATATCTTTTTACGTGGTTGGCAGCAGCACTCCTGGTCTCGTGCACACATTGTTATCAGTATTAGCAAACAACAAAAAGCTTTGAGTGAAGGAGTGCAGCCACAAAGACCGGAGGAGTTATCTCCAAAATTGGACGCTGCATGCTGTCTGATGCGCTGAGTTAGGACAGTCACCTCCTGGGTGCTGCGGTGCTTTTGTTATGACAGCTATCCGCCTGTGATTGTTGAATTGTGTCACCATCAACACTGCGGATTGGTTAAAGGATTGAAGGTCAATGAAGTCTCTGAAATAGTAATGATAATAATAATAATAATAATAATAATAATATAACTTTATTTGTATAGCACTTAACTAATCAAAGTTACTAATTGCTTCACAGAGTGCATCAGAATAAACCAAATAAATATACAGCTGTTATAAATAAAACAATGTTAAGATTACAGTGTGTACTGGGGCAACCAGTACAACCCTTTTACTTGAGTTAAAGTAAATATACCCCTGGTCAAATATTACTCAACTACAGCTGAAAGTTGCTGAGTCAAATTATTACTTGGGTAAAAGTACTGGAGTTCTCGCTTTTAAAAATACTTCAATATAAACACATTGTTGTATATTGTCACAATACATTTGCAGAACCTAAATAATTTAAAATTACCCACTGATGTCACTGACTTGCTTGTAGACTATACTGCAGAATGAAAAGCTTGTTGAATACACTGCGAAGCCTGTCCATAGAAACGCTAATTGACAAAGGGACCACTAGTGTCATTTTCATGTTATTTATATTTATCTGTAGTTGTTGTTTGTCTTTTTGTTTCAGCTAACATCTAGCTCAAAAAAGTCTTGTCATCGTCCGAGCAATGCCTTGTCTGTCAAACAGTGTGATTTGCTGAAGATGCAGCTTCTTAAAAAAAAAAAAAAAATTAAGATAAAGTAATAAATAAACAGCCTGCCTTAACCCCCCAGTCTCACACCTGTAGTTTCATAAATGTTTGAAAACAACTTGGCTACATAGAAAATCTTACTAACATATATATTTATATTATAATATATATATATATTTATATTAATTTACAATCGAAAATAATTCACACATTGTTTAATTTGGAGGTAACATCCACCCAGTGTTTCTGTCAAAAAGTGAACTTTTGTCACCAGTTCAAACTAGTTGTTGTGGATTTATGGACTTTTTTTTTTTTGGAAAAGAAAAAGAAATCACCCGCTGACTTCAAAGCAAATGTAACAAGTAACGAGAACCCTCGTGGAAAAGTAGTTGAATGAAAAGTACAGTATTTGTCTTTCAAATGTAGTAGAGTCAAAATAGTAAGTTTCCAAAAAAAAAAAAATACACAAGTAAAGTGCAAATACTCAAAACTACTTAAGTAACTTGACTTTGTTACTTCCCACCACTAAGTGCCATGTAATGAGCATTAGATTTTTAGCAAAATCAGTACTGTTTGAGATAACTCCTAAAAAGCCAAGTTGGAATTTAATGTATTGTGTATCAGCTCGTACAAATGTTTTCTTACTTATTATCTTTCTGAAATGGCTATCCACAATTTTTACACAGACCAGTGTTTAATCAGGAACCACATTTTGACAGTTCTGGTTTGGAGGTTAATTTTGGTTTTTGGTATTTTGTTGTCCCCTTTGTAGATTTATTGCAGGCTGCAAGACCTCCAATGTTATTTTTCCTGACTAAAAGGAAAACTGTAAAATTATGTTTGGTCAATTTCTTGCCCCAAAAAAGCCACAATGATGGTCTTTAGTTTGTTTTCCTCTGGTGGTTGGTTTGTGTTGAATGGAGGGTGGGGACACATGTCTGCTCTGCCCAATAACATGAAAAAATGTGATTCAGTAGTGTTATCTCTTTGTAGATGGCATGTGCATGCGGTTTCTTTGGAGGTTCACTTCAACCTCGTCTCATTCACATAACCTTTGGGCTAATTTCAGTCCCTCCTTCTCTGCTTTGTTGTTCCTGGCCGGCGCTCACTGGTTCAGATCTGGCAGAGACGTGCTCCGTTCAGAAAATGTCTATTTAATTTAATTTGAGGAAAACTCTTTGACAGCAAATCCCTGTTCAGCCTGTTTCCCCTCACTTGATGCTTGTGTGAGTAGCCATGTGGAGGTCGATGAGTTCACCCTTACAACCAGCTGGCGTCCAGTCCTCCCTCTGTTTGCTGACACTCACTCTCCTCCCTGTGATCACCCACAGGGTTAAAACATAGGATGTCTGTGTCGAGATTCAGATTAAGTTAGGAGAGCGGCTTTGGGTCTTCATGTTTCTGCTGGCAGCTGTGTTAAAGGGATACTGTGGCGAGAGAAGAAGCAGCAGACATAGAAAACCCTCAGTGGGGGGGTAAATGTGTTTTACTGTGATAAACCAGTACTGAGTCGACGGTAGCCCATGTTCGAGAGGTTTAGTGAAGAGTAAAGCCTTCCTGTTTGTGATTGTTTACTGCAGCTTCTTATTCAACGGGAAATATTCCCTGGTGGATGGTATCCAGACAGACCCCCCAGTTGAGAAATACTCTCCTCTGATTGGCTGCCAGAGCTCTGTGTGTGTCCGTGTGGTAGACCAAGAGAGAGAGATGGACTCAAATTTGGCAGCAGCTGTGGGGTGGAAAAGAAGGTCAGAATCTAACAATCTGGCGGCCTTTCAGTGTCCAGTGTGTGTGTTTGGCTGTGCGTGCATGTGTGTGTGTGTGTATGTATGTGTGTGGTTATAAAAGCTCAAGTACAGCTGCAGAAAATTGTTTGGTTGTTATTCAAAACTCTGTATTGCGGTCTGGCCTCTAAATCAAACCCAGCGAGCACTTTTGTCAGGCGGCAGACCTACTGACCTAGACTCCTTCATAATAATCAATTCTCCTTCAGTGAAAGCAGCATCGTTTGCAAAAAGTCACAGACAAGACAGTAGTTACAGGATAAAAGTTATCTGTTCATTCGTTTAACACTTTAGTCGCAGGATGCAGAGATTTATTTATTTTTTTCCCCCAAAGGTAGTATAAGCTTGTTTTGCTGACTCCCCTGGGAGAGGTAGTGGAATAAATTACTGGAGCACAGTCGGAAAACATACTTTTTTTGTCCACAAGCCACAAATACCGGTGCATACCACATTTCAGACAACTCTGGTAGTTCAATTGAAAGCATGTGGTATGGTAGACACAAGCCCCTTTTACACTACCTGTTCACGGCGAGAATATCATGCCATTGTGCCGCCTCGCCGTTCTGTACAAAAGGTATGATAGTGTAATGTGGGGCAGTGTAAAGGTTTTATTGATTTCTTTTTTTTTTTAAGATTATTTTTTGGCCTCCTCACCTTCATTACGATAGAACAGGTTTAGCTTGAAAGGGGGAGAGAGAGGGGATGACGTGCCCATAAACCCGCAGACGCTGCAGCAAGGACATAGCCTTTGTACATTGGGTTCCTGCTCTACCAAATATGAAGGTTTTGACGGCATGTTAAGTTATGTGTGCAACCTACCATGGAAGATTTTAAAAACCAGTAGAAGAACAGCAACCGTAAATGTCAACAAATTGGGAAACCATAACGTTTGTGAGCTCCTTATCTTCCGAGCAGAAGAAGAG